>NC_137030.1:19866491-19868991 GCF_032717465.1 Coenobita brevimanus | reverse complement strand
ATGTGATGATATTGATGATGTTTGTGATGATGATGATAGTTATGATGTTGATAGTGATGATGGTAGTGATGATGATGATAGTGATGATGGTAGTGATGATGATGGTAGTGATGATGATGGTAGTGATGATGGTAGTGATGATGATAGTGATAATGATGATAGTAATGATGATGATGATGATAGTGATGATGATAATAGTGATGATTATGATGATAGTGTTGAAGATGATGATAATGATAGTGATGATGATATGATAGTGATGATGATAATGATGATAGTGATGATAAGTGATGATGCTGATTGTTATAATAGTGATGATGATGATAGTGATGATGATTGTGATGATGATGATAGTGATGATGATAGTGATTATAATGGTAATGATGATAGTGATGATGATAGAGATGATGATAGTGATGATAGTGATGATGATGGTAGTGATGATGATAGTGATGATGATAGTGATGGTGATAGTGATCATGATTATAGTGATGATGATAGTGATGATAGTGATCATGATGATAATGATAGTGATGATGATGATGATGATGTTGATGAGTGATGATGATACTGATGATAATGATAGTGATGATAATGATGATAGTGATGATAAGTGATGATGCTGATAGTGATGATGATAGTGATGACGACGATAGTGATGATGATGATAGTGATGATAGCGATGATGATTGTGATGATGATGATAGTGATTATGATGGTAATGATGATAGTGATGATGATAGTGATGATGATAGAGATGATAGTGATGACAGTGATGATGGTAGTGATGATGATAGTGATGATGATAGTGATGATGATAGTGATGATGATTATAGTGATGATAGTGATGATGATAATGATAGTCATGATGATATGATAGTGATGATGATGATAGTGATGATGATAATGATAATGATAGTGATGATAATGATATCGATGATGAGTGCTGATGATGATACTGATGAAAATGATAGTGATGATAATGATGATAGTGATGATAAGTGATGATGCTGATAGTGATGATGATAGTGATGACGATGATAGTGATGATGATGATAGTGATGATAGCGATGATGATTGTGATGATGACGATAGTGATGATGATAGTGAAGATGGTAATGATGATAGTGATGATAGTGATGATGATAGAGATGATAGTGATGATAGTGATGATGATGGTAGTGATGATAGTGATGATGTTAGTGATGGTGATAGTGATGATTATAGTGATGATGTGATGATAGTGATGATGATAATGATAGTTATGATATGATAGTGATGATAATGATGATAATGATAGTGATGATGATAATGATAGTGATGATGATGATACTGATAATAAGTGATGATAATGATGATAGTGATGATAAGCGATGATGCTGATAGTGATGATGATAGTGATGATGATAGCCATGATGATTGTGATGATGATGATAGTGATTATGATGTTAATGATGATGATAGTGATGATGATAGAGAGATGACAGTGATGATAGTGATGATGACGGTAGTGATGATGATAGTGATGATGACAGTGATGGTGATAGTGATGATTATCGTGATGATGATAGTGATGATAGTGATGATGATAATGATGATGATGAAATAATGATATTGATAATGATAGTGATCATGATGATGATAGTGATGATGATTGTGATGATGCCGATAGTGATCAATGTGATGATGATAGTGATGATGATGTTAGAGATGATGAGTGATGATGATAATAGTGATCATGTTAGTGATGATGATGATAGTGTTGATGATGATAGTGATGATGATGATAGTGATGATGATGATGATGATGCTGATAGTGATGATGATGATGATAGTGATTATGATGATATGATAGTGATGATGATGATAGTGATGACATTATGATGATGATGATGATAGTGATGACGATGATGATGATGATGATGATGATGGTGATGATGAGTGATGATGATAGTGACAATAATGATGTTAGGGATGATGAGTGATGATGATAGTGATGATGATGGTAGTGATGATGCTGATGACAGTGATGATGATAGTGATGATGATGATAGTGATGATGATGGTAGTGATGATACTGATGATAGTGATGATGATAGTGATGATGATGATAATGACGATGATGATAGTGATGATGATTATTGTAGTGATGATGATGATAGTGAAGATGATGATGATACTGATAGTGATGATGATGCTGATAGTGATGATGATGATGATAATGATAGTGATGATGATGATGATAATGATAGTGATGATGATGATGATAGTGATGACATGATGATGATGATGATGATGATGATGATAATGATGATGAGGATGATGATTATGATGATAGTGATGATGAGTGATGATGATAGTGATGATAATGATGATAGTGATCATTTTTTTTTTTTTTTTTTAATGCGAGGAAGAAGGAACCAAAGGCCAAGAGCCCGCAGTAACAGTTCCCTCCAAGAGAAAAACAAAATACAATAGAGAGCCAAATTCAAGATCCGAT
>NC_137030.1:19787334-19866391 GCF_032717465.1 Coenobita brevimanus | reverse complement strand
TGTGTGAAGCTCACAGCCTTGCCCATAGATCGGACTATATGAGCTCTCAGCTCCCTTCCGGAAGGGTAAAAGCTGACGATCACGACCATCAGGTGATCCTGACCGACCCGGTGAATTACACAGACACACACACAAACACAAATCTTATTGATTCACTTACTCATAGTTCTGTGGTTTATAAACGATTACGGGTGCCTACCACAGATTGACGATCTAAGGAAAAATTTCAAATCATCTTGATCCACATATCGATAGTACTATGGTTTATTTACGTCTTAGCTTGCTACCCAGACTGTTTCAGTCTGAGGAATAATTGTCACTGTCGAGCATTTAAAGCTTTAAATCGCAGTTAGAACTCCTTGATGACGAATATAATTATGAATGGATACGTGAGTCCGTTAAAACATGAAAATGAAAACTGAGTCAGTCGTACAGACCCGAGAACCTTCACTGTGGCCACTTTTTCAACAAAACGAAAGTTTGGAGAGTCACTGAATATCACAGCCCACCTACCTGATAGGGCTTCGCGACTAGATTTTGAGTCATGACCCAAGTATTAGGAAGTACTTGAATAGACTATAGGGTGATGTGGAGACAACTATATTACCTATGTCAAGTGAGTGTAGAGACGCAAATGCAGTGCTGGTCCAACAAGCAACTTAAAATACTGTATCCTTGAGAACTGAACCGATAATGAGACAGAGTAGCTTACTAAAGCTTCTCAAAATCTCTCGAGCGACCCTGTGTTTTTATTATCGACATGGTTTGTATAAAAACCTCAGTTGGAAAAATGAACCTGGCACACGTAACCCTGTAAGGAAGAGGTGCTACAGAGCCCCAAAAGCCAACATGAATACGTGTGTGTGTGTGTGTGTGTGTGTGTGTGTGTGTGTGTGTGTGTGTGTGTTACCTGAGAGGCGAAGCTCAGTCAAGTGTGTGTACAGTACAGTGTGTTGGGAAAGATTATGCTAAGGTGTAGTGCGTGTTGGTGTACCGTGCAGAGTAAAGTGTGTTAGTTAGATGAACGGGTGATGAAGTGTTTGTTGGCAGGGGTGATGTTTTATGAGTGTGTGCAGAGTAGAGTGTGCCAGTATGATGACTGAGTGATGAAGTGTGTTTGCAAATATGACGATGCAATGAAGTGTGTTGGCAAAGGTAATGATGTAATGCAGTGTGTTGTCAGAGGTGATGTGTGTGTTAGTGATGTCTTACCTGAAGGGCTGCAGGAGACTCAATGATGACTTCGGCAGCTTCCTTCAGTGCCCTGGATGTCCTCTGCTCTCCTTCAGCCGCTATCACCTTGGCTCTAGCCTCTCGGGCTGCCTCGGCTTCTGCTGCCATAGCTTGTTGCAGTTGGACAGGAAAGCGAACGTCCTTGCTGTAAGGTTATCGTATGTTAGTCCGTGTTATCATCATCATTATCATCAACACCAACATTGTCATCACTATCGAAGACCAATTTCCCAGTAGTAATGAATGGGGTAGGTCGAATCTAGAAATATTAATAGACTGGCTAAAAAGCAGAAAATCAAATAGCTCCTATTATCTCGCACACACACACACACACACACACACACACACACACACACACACACACACACACACACACACACACACACACACACACACACACACACACACACACACACACACACACACACACACACACACACACAGGGCTGATCCCTTGGCAGCCCTCACATGTCACCTGACACTTGGGCACAAATACTCGTGATACGTGAGAGGTATCGCATTCAAGTACGGTGATATGCTATTAGTGGTGTCTTCCAACTAAATAGCCTACAGTATATATTTTGTAGCCTATTTTTACAATACATTTACCATTTCATTGAAATTTTTTTTTTCAAATAAAAACTTGAAGATGTTTGAGGATGTCTCGAAACAATAAACGAATGAACAGCATTTTATGGAGCAGATAAATGTTCTCAAAGACAATCAAGTATTTTCTCAATTTTGTCTGAAGCTTATATAAGGCCAACGAATCACACCAAGGGCTTATCCCCCTCATTCCCAGCATGTGTTCATCAATATATTCGCTTTACCTATAGACCATTTTCTTCAGCTTAGACGAGACTATTCGAATGGTCAGGATATCATATTACTTTCATTAACCATTTCGCTAAAAGGAGCTCTCCAATGTTAAATAGAAAAATCCGGCCGCAACACTAATAAAACTGACCATGGATCTACATTTGCAAGTAAATGTCATTTCCCAAACTTTACTTCTGGTCGAATATCCCCTTTTTGACCAAACAGAAGACCTGTTTCTTCCCTCGTGCTTATATAACAGGCTAGAAAACACTCGAATCAGACTCGTCCTGTACCGTTACTGTTGAAAACCGAACATAACACACGCCTTTAGTGGGATGGTTGCTTTAGCGGCTGGTGGTTTCATGCTCGTCTTCTGATGGCACCACACTCGTCTTTTTACGTGCTGTGGGTTATAAAATAACTATAAAGGCGTAAATAGAAATATAAAAAAAGTCTCGAGATATTACACCTAGGTAGATACGTAGTGAATGTGTCTCATATGATAAGAAATAAGTGGTGAGGACGTGGCAACGATTACTGATGTGATCTATAACACCAGCTCTAACACACACACACACACACACACACACACACACACACACACACACACACACACTTACTTTTCTCTTTGCGCTTTACAAAATGTACCGGGCGTCATGTAATTGAAGGGATTAACTGGGATAATACGTGCCTCAGATGGTTCGACTTTTGCCTCGATATGTTCACTAAACTTTTAGGAAGACAGTAAATTCCCTGAGTGTGCCATCTGGAAAAGCACTTGTTCAGCTGTCATGGAGGGGCCCTGGGGGACTAGAGAAGGCATTCTGTCATCCGCGAATTTTGATTTTCGACCCTCGCAAAAAAATAAAAATAAAAATAAATAAAAAAAAAATGCTAAAATATTATCATGTGAGTCTATAAAGTTGGCACAATACATTAGTGTGTACGTTACTGAAAAAAACAAAAAAATGTTTTCAAGACGATGGGGAATAACACTAACAGCAATGAAGCGCCCCCATTTATCTGATATTTTCCCGAGAAGGTTCTTTCACGCCAATCCTAAAAAAAATAAAAAAAAATGGCGAAGTCAGATAAACTTTGGTCCCATCTCTGCACGTGATATCATTCTTCGCTGAAAGGGTGTAGGTCACATGCAAGAGAATAATGAAGTGTTATAAACAAAATAAACCATCAACAAATAATTACTATGAAGTCTCTTAATCAAGCCGGAATCTGATTCGATGGAATTACAATCAGTTGGTGGGGAAACACTCTTGCGAACTAAGTTGTATGCAAATAATGCAACACACACACACACACACACACACACACACACACACACACACACATATATATATATATATATATATATATATATATATATATATATATATATATATATATATATATATATATATATATAGATATTGTTACATAGCCTATGATTTCATCATCCTTTGTGTAATTTTAACGCACAGTATGCTGCATGTTTGATCACGAGCGTGTTCTGCCTCAGTCCCCCCCTTCTACCGTTATAGTAGAGTAAGTCGTTCTTTATGTTGTTCAGAGCGGGATTGTCAACTCTTTGTCCCCATGGCTTCATTTGCGCGTCCTTCTTACAAGTTGTATCAAGCTCTGCTGGCCCCTATATAATGAGCTCAGTCTCTGCATCATTGCCACTTAGATCTACTCCTCATTTTGTTCACATCTCTGTCCTCCCCTGTACAGTTATTATTATTGTGAGTGCTCCGGAAGTCTCCAACCATCTAGCAGCTGTGTAATTTGAGTATAACTGTTATTGCATTTTTTCCTTGTACTGTATATCATAAGGTGTTGATTTGTAGGCCTAGTGAGGTTTTTGTAATTTATGTAGGATTCATTTTGTCAGCCAGTTTTAATATTATTTTGTATCTGTAATAATTTATCTTGCATTAACTGAGCATTACCCAGTGTATTTTCATTTTATCAGGGCTGACTTAGGTAAATTTACTCTTGCTAATTTCATGTTAATAGAGGCTATTGCAGTTAACCATATATTTAACCTGTTTTTGCCATTACATTATCCTTATGAGTCCTGAATGTTTCGTTGTTAGTTTGAGCATTAAACTTTAACTTGTAATTTTACCTAACTCTTTTGTTTTGAACCTGGAACGTTACGGGACAGTAGTGATTTTTAGTATTCTCACTTAAAGTGTACATTATCTTTCTCTGTTCCGTAACATAAATTTGGCGACCTCTTATCAGGATATTCAGGATATTATCATAAGGATATTGCTCGATATTTTGTGACTGTTACTTATTCATGATGTCTACTATTACTACACTTGATGAAGCCAAAGATTTTTTGTCAAATGTGCAAACAGTGTGTGATGTAGAAAACAGAACAAAGAATGAACTTAAGCTTGTTGCTCAACAATTGGGAATCGCAGTTCACTCTCATCATTCTAAAGATCAAATTGTTGGCATGATTAATAAAAGCTTGTTTAATGTAACTCCTCCAAATGAGCAAACGCAGATTGAATTAGCTAAGTTACAGCTAGCCCTGCAGGAGGCTCGTGTGAAGGAAGCTGAATTTCAAGCAAATGCTAAGGAGGCTGAGTTTCAGGCTCGTGCTAAGGAGGCTGAGGCACAAGTTGAAATTGCAAGGATTCAGGCAGACCATGAGTATCGCATGAAACAATGTGGAACTGGATCATCTAGCTCTGATGATTTTGATGTGGCTAAAAATGTTAAACTTGTCCCTCCTTTTAATTAATCTGATTTAACGAAGTATTTTCAGTTGTTTGAGAGGGTAGCTACAGGTTTTAATTGGCCCAAAAAGTATTGGCCAGTACTCCTTCAAACTGTTCTCACCGGTAAAGCTCAGGTAACTTATGCATCTTTGCCTCAGGATCAATCTGATAATTATGATGTAGTTAAGAGCTTGATTCTTAAGGCCTATGAGCTTGTTCCTGAAGCCTATAGAGTAAAATTTAGGACAACTTACAAGCAAGATAAGCAATCCCATGTTGAGTATGCAAAAATCAAAGAAGATCTGTTAGAGCAGTGGTTAAATTCTAAGAATGTGGATTCTGATTTTGGTAAATTTAAGCAGATGATTTTGCTGGAAGACTTCAAAATGTGTATTTATAAAGATGTAAGCCTATATCTTGATGAGAAAAGAATAGAGAATTTGTCTGATGCTGCAGTTTTAGCTGATGAATATGTTCTCACTCACAAGAGATATTCTAAAGAAAAAGGGAAAGCTGAGAGTAAGTACGTTGCCTCTACTCAGAGTACAGGTAACAGGAAAGAGAATAAAGATGATGTTTCTCAGGAAGTAAATACCAGCTTCACCTCTAGATTTCAGAAAAGTAAATGTACTTATTGTAGTAAGCTTGGTCATACTACGGAGAAATGTTTCAGGAGACAGCGTGATGTGAACAAAAAGGAGTCTTTAAATATTCAGTCAATTGGTCTAGTGTCCACCCTTGAGAGTTCCCAGAATTCTTTAACTGAGTTAACTGAACCTGCTTTGAGGGGTAACTTAAATTCTCATGATGGAGCTCCTCTTTTGAGCAGTAACGTGGGTGACACTCTCAAGAGTTCATGTGCTAATTTCCTGTTTGATGGTTTTGTCAGTCCTCTGGACAGTAATGACAGGAAATCAGTTAAAATATATCGTGATACAGGTGCTTGCCAATCCCTTATGCTGACCAGTGTTCTAGGCTCTAATGTTAATTCCTCTGATGAAACTGTAATCTTACAAGGTGTAGGGAATAATTACTTCTCTGTCCCTCTGTGCAGAGTGAAATTAGAGTCTGGTTTTGTTAATGGTTCCGTTATGGTTGGGTTGGTTGAGACACTCCCAATGTCAGGTGTAACTTTCTTACTTGGAAATGATATTGGTGGAAGTCAAGTGTGTCCAGCTCCTCAGTTGTCTAGTGAGCCAGTGGCTGCGACCCAGGATTGTGATGTCCCTGATGTGTTCCCTGCATGTGCTGTCACTAGGGCTAAGTCTAAAGTTACTGGTGATTTAGAGGATAATGATGATGATGATGTTATCCTAGCTGACACTTTTCTTGCTAATTTGGACCACTCACCAGATGAGGCAGTACCCCGTAGTGTTTATTAATTTCTCTCGTCAAGAGTTGGTTGAGTTGCAGGTTGCTGACCCTGAGTTGAAATGTCTAGCTAACTCTGCTTGCAGTGTGGAAGAGTCAGCCGGTGCTTCTACTTGTAATTATATAAAGTCAGGAGTACTTATGAGGAAGTGGAGACCCCCAACAGCATCAGCCGACTGTGAATGGGAGGTTGTACATCAAGTTGTCATCCCTCGTGTTTGTAGGCAGGATATCATTAGAGTGGCTCATGATTCCAGTTTGCAGGACACCTTGGAGTTAGGAAGACTGTGGCACGCATTTTGAAACACTTCTACTGGCCAGGTATCTTCAGGGATGTTTCCTGGTATTGTAAGTCTTGTCACACCTGTCAAGTTGTGGGGAAGTGTAATCAGACCGAAAAGGTTGCACCTGTAGTTCCCATTCCTCCTTTTGAGGCGCCATTACCCGTGTGTTGGTGGATATTGTGGGCCCTCTTCCTAAGACTTCTTCAGGATTTTCTTATGTGTTGACCCTGATTGATATGGCTACTCGTTATCCTGAAGCCATTCAACTTAGAAATATCTCAGCAAAGAACGTGGTTAAGGAAATGCTAGGGTTCTTCACAAAGTTTGGTCTACCCAAGGAGGTACAGTCAGACCGTGGAAGTAATTTCATGTCAAATGTTTTCAAGCAGTCTCTGAAAGAGTTGGGCATCACCCAGATCACGTCTTCAGCTTACCATCCCCAGACCCAAGGAGTGTTGGAGAGATATCATCAAACACTCAAATCGATGCTCAAGAAATACTGTTTGGAACATCAGAAAGACTGGGATAAAGGTCTTCCATTCGTTGTGTTTGCTGCAAGAGAATCTCCAAATGAATCACTGGGCTTCTCACCTTTTGAACTACTGTTTGGCCATGAAGTAAGAGGACCCCTTAAGCTACTCAAGGAATGCTGGCTGTCGGAGGAAGATGACGTCAACCTGCTGGAGTATGTGATGAAGTTCAAAGAACGGCTGTCCACTGCTTTACAACTGGCGAGAGAGAATTTAGGAGCTGCTCAGGAGAAGATGAAGACTTGGTATGATAAGAAGTCCAGGTTACACCACTTTCAGCCAGGAGATCAGGTTTTGATTCTGCTACCAGTGCATGGGCAACCTCTTCAAGCCAAGTTTAGTGGTCCTTATTTCGTGGAGAAGAAACTCAGTGATGTCAACTATGTCATCGCCACACCAGATCGTAGAAAGAACAAGCAACTTTGTCACATCAACATGCTAAAGTTATATCACAGGCGGGACGAAAATAATCCAGTCTGCACTGTAGCTGTTCCACCCGAGTCTGCAAGTGAAGCTCTCCCATGCAGTATGAGCCTGAGTGATAGTTTGGGGAAGAATCCTGATATCATGAATGATCTTCAGACTAAGCTTTCTCATCTACCTCCCGAGGAAAGGCAGGAGTTTTCGGCATTACTGCAGGAGTACCTGCAAGTGTTCCGTGCCACTCCAGGAAGAACCACTGTGTTGATGCATGATGTCGATGTTGGAGACGCAAAGCCAATTAAACTGCCTCCTTACCGTGTGAACCCAGTGAAAGTTCCTCTCATCGAGAAGGAGCTTGGCTACCTGTTGGACCACAAGATGATTGAGCCCTGTCAGAGCGAGTGGAGTTCTCCTGTCACTCTAGTCCCTAAGCCAGGTGGGTCACAGCTGCTTTGCATCGACTACAGACGTGTTAATCAGATCACCAAAACAGACACTTACCCTCTCCCTCGCGTGGACGATTGCATAGACAAGATCGGAAAGGCTAGGTACATAAGTAAGTCTGATTTGTTAAAGGGATACTGGCAAGTGCCTATGACTGAACGTGCTAGGGAGATCTCATGTTTTGTAACACTAGGAAAGGCTTTTGCATGTTCTGTAATGCCGTATGGTATGAAGAATGCACCAGCCACATTTCAGAAGCTCATGAATGTTGTAACAGAGGGTTTGGCAGGGTGTGTTGTTTATATTGATGATGTATTAATCTTCAGTGACAACTGGAAAGATCACCTATGCCATGTCAGTAAATTTCTTGAGCGTTTGGTTCATGCTAATCTTGTAGCTAATTTATCAAAGTGTGAGTTTGGTCAAGCTAAAGTTCAGTACCTTGGGTACGTAATTGGTGATGGACATGTTGCACCGGCAGCAGCTAAGGTTCAGGTTATAAGTGATCTCCCCAGACCTAAAAGTAGGAAAGAGCTACAAAGATTTTTGGGAATGGTAGGTTATTACAGGAGATTTGTTCTTAACTTTTCAATTCTTGTATCACCACTTACAGACCTACTGAAAAAGGGAGTTAAATTTGTCTGGACCGATAACTGTGAATCCTCTTTCAACAAATTTAAAGCTATTCTATTAAGTCAGCCAGTGCTCGCTACTCCAAATTTTGCTAAGCCTTTTAACCCCTTAACCACGGGGCGTCACTTTCGTGACGCTTGGGAGCAGGGGATCATACCGCGGGGCGTCGCTTTTGTGATTCTGTGTTATTTTGAATTCACCCGGGCTTCCAAGTGGGGGCTTGTATCATCTATCAGTACTGACAATGTCCAACACTAGTCAGCACTCCTAATCTCATCTGTACTCCCATCCATTGTTGACAATTTAGCCATTTCTCCCCGTTCTTGACTCCCCTCCCTACCCCCCCTCCATTACCCTATCCTCTCGCCTGCCCGGCCATGCTACGCTAAGTAAATCTTCCCTGGAATTTTTCACTGATTTCATCCATTGAAATAAGCCCTATGTCGTATTCTTATACCAAATAATATATACAAGAAAGAAATCAGGTAAGTGAGAGTGCCATACACCTGGAATTGGCTAATTATCTCCTGACAACACCTCACGTGCACTCGTTCGCTAATTTTCGCTGTTTTTTTCCCCTTGAAATATGCCGTATAATCTATTTTCGTAATAAATATACATGTAAGGAGGGAAGGGAGAAGCCTAAGTGATATTTACATTCACCTGGATCTACCTAATTTATAATGTATTGTCTAGATTTCCTGCCAATCATATCAGTGCTACACAAAGCTGTTTCAAGATTTAACATTGGTAGCTCTGATTATATATCTCCTAAGTAGGCCTCTAATCTATTTTCGTAATAAATATACATGTAAGGAGGGAAGGGAGAAGCCTAAGTGATATTTACATTCACCTGGAACTACCAAATTTATAATGTATTGTCTAGATTTCCTGCCAATCATATCAGTGCTAGACTTAGCTGTTTCAAGAAGTAATATTGGTAACTCTGAATAACCCCTAAAAAGGCCTCCAGGCTGGCTGGCCCTGCGTTATCAGTGTACTCTCATCTTCCGAAGTGAGAGGACGTATGTTTCATCTTGCTGACTTCAAGGCCTTTTTTCACCCCCATGCAAATGGCTCTGTGACCTTTACCCCTACTAAACCTCGTGTGGAAAGAGGTAAAGGGCTGACAATTGATAAAAGAGTGACTACGATCTTTCTATTGAGTAAAACAGTGCAAGTGGAATTGTAAATAATGTGTAAATAATGTGTAAACAGCAAGTGAAAGTAATGAATGTAAATATACGTGAACAATGGAAAATAGTTTTATAAGTTATTTCAAGTGACAGTGCACAACACAGTGTAAATAAAATAGAAATGTAAATAACGTAAATAAAATAGAGAACGTAAATAGAAATGTAAATGAGTAGTATTATAAGAATACGAGTATATACCCTAGGAGTAATGAAAGTGAAAGTTTCACTCTAGCATGTCTGAATGCTATGAGTTATGAGAGTGAAGATGAAAGTGACATTCACTCTCAATGCCAGTATACAGGACGGGAAAGTGAATGCTACGTATTTTACTGAAAGAAATTGAATCCCTACAATAACAATAAACTAATACTACTGAAGGAAACTTATGGATAAAGACTGTAGATATATATAAGTGTTATAGAGTAATAGAAATATAAAGTGTGAGGGGTTTAATGAATAATAAATGACAGACTACCAAGAGCGAACTAGTGCCAGTGCGACGATCAGATGCGCTCGTAATTTCCATTGCTTTCACAGTGTTTTTTTTTTTTTTGAGTATGGATCCCAAACTACTTGAAAATTGTAGAATAGTGTTTATAGTGTTTGTATCTGGCTGTGGTAATCATATTACGGGTTGTCGGGAAGTGTAAAGTGCAGACTTCGTTACCCTACTTCAGAGGTCTCCACAAGTCCTACGGTAACCGACGAAGGCTCAACAATCATTCCAGGAGAAAGCTGAAGGTATGTGCCATAAGCATATGTAATTTTATTATTCTAGGACTAATAACTGATTTTTGGCAAATATTTTTTGAGAGTCTGTCGGAGCCCAAATAACCCCGCGGCACACGCAAGTCATTGGTAAACAAGCCCGCGGTGTAGGGGTTAAGATGGCTGTTGATGCAAGTGATACAGGAGCTGGGGCTGTTTTGCTGCAAGAGGATGATCAGGGTATTGAACACCCTGTATCTTATTACAGTAAGAAGTTCACTCCACCTCAAAAGAACTACTCAACTATTGAGAAAGAGCTTTTGGCCTTGATTTTGGGTTTACAGCATTTTTCATTTTATTTGTGTTCTGGTTTTGACCCCATAGTCATTTATACCGATCATAACCCACTGAAATTCCTTAGTAAGTTTAAAGATAAAAATCAGAGATTGACAAGATGGAGTCTACTTCTTCAGGAGTATTCATTAGACATACAACATGTCAAGGGGAAAGAAAATGTTATTGCAGATTGCTTATCTAGACTTTAGACAGATTGTTTTAGAGTAATAAGAAATTTCCTTTGTAAATTTCTTTTTCTTTGTGGGGAGGTGTTACATAGCCTATGATTTCATCATCCTTTGTGTAATTTTAACGCACAGTATGCTGCATGTTTGATCACGAGCGTGTTCTGCCTCAGTCCCCTCCTTCTACTGTTATAGTAGAGTAAGTCGTTCTTTATGTTGTTCAGAGCGGGATTGTCAACTCTTTGTCCCCATGGCTTCATTTGCGCGTCCTTCTTACAAGTTGTATCAAGCTCTGCTGGCCCCTATATAATGAGCTCAGTCTCTGCATCATTGCCACTTAGATCTACTCCTCATTTTGTTCACATCTCTGTCCTCCCCTGTACCGTTATTATTATTGTGAGTGCTCCGGAAGTCTCCAACCATCTAGCAGCTGTGTAATTTGAGTATAACTGTTATTGCATTTTTTTCTTGTACTGTATAGCATAAGGTGTTGATTTGTAGGCCTAGTGAGTTTTTTTTTGTAATTTATGTAGGATTCATTTTGTCAGCCAGTTTTAATATTATTTTGTATCTGTAATAATTTATCTTGCATTAACTGAGCATTACCCAGTGTATTTTCATTTTATCAGGGCTGACTTAGGTAAATTTACTCTTGCTAATTTCATGTTAATAGAGGCTATTGCAGTTAACCATATATTTAACCTGTTTTTGCCATTACATTATCCTTATGAGTCCTGAATGTTTCGTTGTTAGTTTGAGCATTAAACTTTAACTTGTAATTTTACCTAACTCTTTTGTTTTGAACCTGGAACGTTACGGGACAGTAGTGATTTTTAGTATTCTCACTTAAAGTGTACATTATCTTTCTCTGTTCCGTAACAATATATATACCTAGGCTGCTTCCCCCAAGGAAAGGGAGGTAGCCTAGACAGGACGACACACTCCCCATTTACTCATCCATTCAAACACATTCATTAGCATCTTAGCCCCAAAGGGAAGAACGGACAGGTCCTCACCGCACCACACTGCACAAGGGTCAACTGCGTAATGCAATCAGTGACATCCGCAGCAGGACCCGACAGCAGAACTGGTTTACCCCTGCCACATGATAACAGACCCATCCCCTTACCCGCACCTGACCTGATTAGCTGATCAGACCAAATGCGGGAGAATATCCCCTCAGGCCTGCGTCATCACTTATTCATTCACAATTTCCATTTATTTCTGTCACACACAGCCACTCTTCCTTGCTCAACAGACATCCCTCTCGCATCCAGCGCTCTCTTCACACTGTCCATCCATCCTATTCGTGGTCTTCCTCTCAGCCTTACACCTCTCACATCAGATCTAGTTATCTTTTTCACCAATCGCTCATTATCCATTCTCTCCATATGCCCAAACCATCGCAACAGCCTCTGCTCAACTCTACCAGCCATCTCCCGAACAACTCCAGTTCTCCTTCGCACTTCATCATTTCGCACCCAATCCATACGCGTCACTCCACACATACTCCTCAGACACCTCATCTCCACTACATTCAAACTTTTCCTCACTGCTACACCCATATTCCATGTTTCAGCCCCATATAACGAAGTCGGTACCACAACACCCTCATACAGCCTTCTCTTTACATCCATTCTAAGTGAACGATATTTAAACACTTTTTTCATTCCTCCCAGCACCTTTCCTACTTCATTTATTCTAAACTTCACTTCTGCATCTATTCTTCCATCCACAGCAACATGTGACCCTAGATATTTAAAACAATCTACCTCCTCAAGCAACTCACCATTCAAAACTATATTCATCCCCCTACCCTCTATCAACCTCGTACACTTCATCACTTTACTCTTATTCTCATTTACTTTCAATTTCCTCCTTTCACACACCCTTCCAAACTCCTCTACCAACTCTCTCAATCTCTCCTCTGAATCAGTCACCAGTGCAGTATCATCTGCAAACAGCAACTGCTTCAGATTCCACTCTCCACCATCAACATTCACCAGACTCAGACTCCACCTAAAACTCTTGCATTCACCTCCCTTACAACACCATCCATGTAAATATTAAACAACCAAGGCGACATCACACATCCCTGTCGCAGCCCCACTCTCACGGGAAACCAATCACTCACAGCATTTCCCACTCTCACACACGCTCTACTATTTACATAAAAACTTTTCACCCCTTTTAGTAACCTACCATCAAGTCCATACAATCTTAAGACAGTTCCACAAAGCCTCCCAATCAATTCTATCATACGCTTTCTCTAAATCCATAAATGCCCAAAACACATCCTTGCCTTTCGCTAAATACTTTTCACACACTTGTCTCACAGCAAACACCTGATCAACGCATCCCCTCCCTCTCCTAAAGCCACACTGCTCATCACCAATTGCTCCCTCTGTACCCTCTTTAACTCTCATAATTAACACTATCATACACCTTACCTACAACACTCAACAGACTTATACCCCTAAAGCTAGTACATTCATACTTATCACCCTTGCCTTTATACAACGGGACCACACAAGCACATGCCCAGTCAATTGGCACCATACCTTTCTCAAAGCACACATTCAACAATCTTACTAACCAGTCAACAATAGTCACTCCACCACCCTTCAGGCATTCCACAGCACACCCATCCATACCTGCAGCTTTCCCTGTTTTCATTTCCTTTACTGCCTTCTCCACTTCCTCCTTCGTGATCAAAGAATCATTCAACTCTCCCAACACATTTATTCCTTGCACCCTTCCATCCGCCACAATCTCAGCCACCCTTTCCTCCTCTACATTTAACAATCTTTCAAAATACTCTGCCCATCTCTTCCTTACTTATATATATATATATATATATATATATATATATATATATATATATATATATATATATATATATATATATATATATATATATATATTATTGGTATCCTAGATAATAGTATGACAGTAATGACTGCTTGGAATATCGCAGTTGTTACCGATCTGTCCTCCACCACTTGTCATTACTGTCATGCTGTTATTTAGAACACCAATTTTATATATATATATATATATATATATATATATATATATATATATATATATATATATATATATATATATATATATATATATATATATATATATATATATATATATATATATTATTGGCATTCTAAATAATAGTATGACAGTAATGACAAGTGGTGGAGGATAGATCGGTAACAAGTGGGATATTCCAAGCAGTAGTGTTCATTGTGTCTTGCGTAATGCTGGTGCAAACATGAAAAAGGCCCTTTTTCTCTCAGGTGTAAAAATGTAGACTGCACTGTACATGATATTCAACTAGCTGTGAAAAATGGAATAGCTTCAAAGAAAAAATTGGTGATATCATTCGCAAGTGCCGCTCAATTGCTTCTCATTTTCAGCATTCAACAGTGGCTCAAGATGAACATAAAAAGTTCCAGGACCGACTGCAGGAGCCTTTGTTAAGTGTTATACATGACTCTCCTACAAGGTGGAACAGTCCTTTGTCTATGTTGGAAAGGATTCAAGAACTAAAGGAGTCATTATGCTTGTATGCTGCAACCAATTCAAAAATTGAAAAAAAATCAGCAACACTGAATGGATGTTACTAGTCAAATGTGTAAAGGCCTTAAAACCCTATGAGGAAATCACAAAACAACTGAGTAGCTCTTCCTCCTCAATCAGTAATGTGATGCCGCTTAAGTTTCCTTGAAAACCGCCCACCAGTCAAACATAAGTGAAGTACCAGCAATGCATGCTCAAAGCACAGGCTCATGATCAGAGCCTGAAGAATCTGAAGATCATAGTACTGATAATGAGGAAGAGGAAACTACTAATGTAATAAACTTTATGAAACAATGAGGGCTGAGCTTGAAAAAACATTTGCTGGACTTGAAAGTATGGACATTTACAGAGTTGCAACCTATCTTTATCCTAGATATAAGAGTAAATCATTTTCTTCTCCTTACATCACTGAGCAAGTGCAATCAACAATTGCGGGCCTGTGTGATCAGCTAAAGGATAATGAAAATGAACCAGAAAAAAAAAAAAAAGACTGAAAGATGACAAGCCTACCAGCCATACACCAAGACCAAGTACAAGTGGAACATTATCAGATGCAATGAATATAAAACTCGCATCAAGCAGTGATGATGAAAATGATGAGCCACCAGTTACAAGTTCAATGGAAGAAAAAAAGAAGTATCACAAACAAAAGAGAATTAAAGGAACAAATGAATATACTCTGAAATGGTGGAGTGATAACAGGAGAGACTACACTGATTTAGTGAAAGTGGTACGCACATATTTCTGTTGTCCCCCAAGCAGCGTCCCCAGTGAACAACTATTCAGTAGTGCTGGATTAATTTATAATGAAAAACGCAAGAGCCTTCAAGAAGATAAAGCAGAGAAACTTGTTTTGAAGAGTAATTTGCCTTTCTTCACATTCAAATACTGAACTAATGTGCAATGTGAGGTTCAAGTGATTCTGATAAACTATACATAATTCATATACTACTAACTTCAATTTAAGTTTGCACTTATGTAAAATAAATGTAACTTTACCACTTTCCAAAGGGTGGAGGTTGGGGAGAGTGGTTGGTGGGATGCATGACGACTTGGGTCTAAGTCCCGTATCCAGGGAACACATAAGTTTGACTTATGTGGCTAAAAGTCGTTGTTAATAATTTAAAACGCATTATCTTAAAACATTTTTAAAAATATTCCGCATCCGCATCCGCAACCGCGAGGATATAGTCATCAGACATCCGCATCCGCATTTTAAAAAGTTTGTATCCTCATCCGCATCCGTATCCGCACATCCGCATTTTTAGACATCAGATACACCACTAATCTATCTATCAATCTGTCTATCTATCTATCTATCTATCTATCTATCTATCTATCTATCTATCTATATATATATATATATATATATATATATATATATATATATATATATATATATATATATATATATACTGTACATATGTGTGTGTGTGTGTGTGTGTGTGTATAAAATATATTGTACATCAGCTATACCCTTTCAGCCACCACCATATTACACCATCGGGAGTGTAAGGGTCCGGGGCTAGGCTATTGAACTCAGACATTAAAGACGACAAGCTGCATAAAACCTTACTCCCAGCTAGGTTATTTAGGTTCGTTCAGGCCCAGTTACATTAATCCAGGCCCAGTTACATCAATCCAGGCCCAGTTACATTAATCTATGCCCAGTTACGTCAATCCAGGTCCAGTTACATCAATCTAGGCCCTGTTACATCAATCCAGGCCCTGTTACATCAATCCAGGCCCAGTTACATCAATCCAGGCCCTGTTACATCAATCCAGGCCCAGTTACATCAATCCAGGCCCAGTTACATCAAGCCAGGCCCAGTTACATCAATCCAGGCCCTGTTACATCAATCCAGGCCCAGTTAAGTCACCTCAGGTCCAGTTCTGTCCTCCTCAGACATATCCTTTACCCTCATTAGGTCATTCACATCTGTTCTGGCCCAGTTAGGTAATTTCAGGTCCATTTAGGGGCTTTCAAGTCCAGTTAGCGTATATAAGGTCTAATTCAGTCCATTTTGATTCACTTTGTCCTATTCAGGCCATTTAAGTCGACTCAGGTTGTTCTCATAGGCTCAGTTAGGTCAGTTTGGGTTCGTTCATGGTCTTTGGGTTCATCCATGTATGGTTAGGTCCATTCACGTCTAGTTATGCCCATTCATGTCATTTATGTCTACTTAGGGTGATTCGTGTCTTTTAGGTCCACTCAGGATGAATCGTGTCACTAAGGTCCACTCAGGGAGATTCGTTTCATTTAGGTCCACTGATGGTGATTCGTTTCATTTAGGTCCACTGATGGTGATTCGTTTCATTTAGGTCCACTCAGGGTGATTCGTTTCATTTAGGTCCACTCAGGGTGATTCGTTTCATTTAGGTCCACTCAGGGTGATTCGTTTCATTTAGGTCCACTCAGGGTGATTCGTTTCATTTAGGTCCACTCAGGGTAATTCGTTTCATTTAGGTCCACTTAGGGTGATTCGTTTCATTTAGGTTCACTCAGGGTGATTTGTTTCATTTAGGTTCACTCAGGGTCATTCAGGTCTGTTAACGCATATTCAGATTATTTAGACCACTTCAGGCCATTCATATCCATTCAGACACCGCCATCTCGGTTCAGGTCCGTTCAACACCATTCAGGTTCAGTTGGGTGTCATTTACGTTAGCTATCTCCAGTGCAATCCAGCCAGACCCATTTACGTAATTAAGGTCCAATTAGGCTCAATCAGGACAGGTCATGGCTTTTCTGAGCCATTCAGGTCCAGTTAGATCCAATAATTTCAGGACGTTACATCCATTCAGGTCAGCTAAGATCCATTCTACTCCTTTTACCTCATTTTAACCACGTTCAAATCCACGTGGGGACATTATCGGGCAATTCTCCTTACAAATCATGCCAGGTTCATCACCTCCACTTAGATCAGTAAAAAAAAAAAAAAAACGTTAGGTGAGGATGGGCGTTGTAAGAGGGACGGTGTTGGTGATGGGGACAGGTTCGACTACAAGTTTAGTGCTAGGCATGGGAGAGGTGGGGAAGTAGAAAATGGATGGAGTAGGTGGAGAAGAGTGGGTGTGGGAGGAATAGGGATGGCATTGCTTGGGAAGAAGTGACGGGAGAAAGACGTCCTGAGAAGATGAGCATTGTGGTTGGGCCGACTTGGTAGTGGATGTTGTAAAATTTTCATAGAATAACATCATCAGCAACAACAAAGTAAACTGCGCCTCTCGTGTATATGTTGTTCCAGGACGCAGGAAAAGAAAAAACATCATTGCAGAGACTGATTTTTACAGCATATATTTGTAACATATTCACCGTTGCCCGCTCCAGCGAGGTAGCGCAGGAAAACAGGAGAAAGCAGCCTCACACATTCAGCTATATGTAATGGTCTGCACAAAGCAATTTTAAATCATCCATGACCATACCCTTCTTACTTCGTGTTTACTCCGGTCGTTTCACTTCTTGTGTGATATAAATCACTGACAGTGGGCCATCCCTACATAAGCCACATCATACCAAGCCTCCCACCTTCCTGGAGGCTCGCACTTTAGTTATTTAAAATCTTTCACAATGTATTTCCACCTTCTAGGGCTCCTTCCTCCTCTCACTCGCTCAACTTCTGATCTAACCACCATCAAACTCTCACCATTCATTCTCCCCATGTGGTTATATGACTATACAGCTGTAGCACACCCTGGACAACCCTTTCAATTTCGCTACCTCTGCTTCCACGCCTCTCGCCTTCAGTGTCATTTACTTGCCTTACCAAACATCTGACGCCACATTTAGACCTCAGACATTTCATTTCCATCATTTCTACCCTTTTTCTACCCCTCTCGTCCATACAGCACTGACGCAATTATTGTGCCATTGTTCACATCCATCTTCGCCTGAAAAGACTCTAATCTTCCCTTCCACAAGCCTCTCTACGGTCGTAATACTCTTGCCTTCTTTCTTCTCCTGAACAAAATTCTCCCCGTGTCGCCAGGCGAGCTGAGGTAAAAGCGGTAGGGTCAAAGGTCGATCTCCACCAGAATACTCCGTATAGAGGGAGCGTCAATCCCTGCCATAAAGAACTCACAACCAATTCCCTTTTTTGCTCCGAAAAGGTGACGTCGCTGTTATCATACAGTAATCAGTACTATCTATAAAGATGGATAGTTTTCATGTGACGGGAGTTGTCTTCCTCACATCTCAAGCATTAAGTCGTGGTTGCGTTAAATTTGATGAGTTACAAATGCGTCTCCTTGGTTATAGTTCAGATTTACAGTACACTCTAATATTACTACACTTGACGGTCATCCAAGCTGAAAACGGATTATAGATCTTTGTCAGATTAGAACTAATGCGGTACAGATCATTTTATTTAGCTTAAGTGAGAATTTTTGAATTGGATGTGCTAGATATGGCCGTCCGTTATTAATTTCTACAATTCGAGAGATCGTGTCTAAGCTGAATAAAGTCACTTGGAAGAAAAAGAATAAAATATAAATGAAGCACTCGTACTGAAGGAGTACACGTGGCAGGGTCAAAGGTGAAGCTTCCCAACAGAATAAATATACAGTAGCTTTCAGGGGGAGCGTGGATCCCCTTCATAAACAACTCACAGCTAAGACCCCTTAAGTGGTCGCGCGCCAACTCGCTTACCCACACATTTTTTATTTTCCATTCAAAAACAATGAAATAAAATACATGTGAAAAATAAATAAAAAACGATGTGCCATGATATTTGGGGTTTCTAATGTGATCCTTTTCAGCTTAGCTATTACTCACGACTAAAGCGCCTTTTCGCCTTACCTTCCAGGAGACTTAATTTGTGTCGTTTTGTTTGCTTACATGGCCTCAGAAAATTTATCATCATATTATCTGATATTTGGTGACTGCCTTCATTAAGGCAATACACTGTTTCCCATAATAATAATAATAATAATAATAATAATAATATTATTATTATTATTATTATTATTATTATTATTATTATTATTATTATTATTATTATTATTATTATTATTATTATTATTATTATTATTATTATTATTATTATTATTATTATTATAATTATTATGCATAGGTTTTCACCCATCGACGGTATGAGGGTCATGAAGGCAGACAGTCATTTCCTGCTGTCCCAGTCTTTCACTACAAGTCCCAACAACCTGTTTACATGCACGTCACTAATTCCACCACTGGGTGAACGGGTACACGAGGGACATATCTGATGGCCAGTCCCATGCCTCTTTTACACCGAGCCCCATTTAACAGTTTATCAGAGGTTGGGTACAAGAATTTCTTCCTCCCAGCTACCACACGACTATATTCAGCAGAGACACCCCTACGAGAAAGCAGATCAGTAACCTACCTCCTTCCACAAAGTGACACTATTTCAAGCTCTGTTACCCGATTTATTGTTTCCAAATTAATTTATATGCAGGGTCATATTAATCATTTTAGTCTGAGGACACAAATATAATATTTTACTCTTGTTACAACCAAGAATCTTTATTCATTATAGGAGAATATCCTATTTGTGAAGGAGCTAAGAAAAGCTATAAATCAATTCCTCCTGTTCGAAAAATCTCCCCTGAGCTGAATAAAATCGTCTGGAGATTGCAATACTAAGGTATTAAGTTTGTGGAAGACCATGTGACACTGCTGTAGTGCAGTTCCTTATTTTGTCATTAAGTCACTGTTTATTAGCAATTTCCCCTCCTAATGTGTGAATCTACAATAATATCAGATAAGGAACACTGATGACAAACTGAAATACGTCCAGCAGAATTTGCAAATCTTGGTATTCTGACCTACGTAACTCTTTTAGAGTAACAGATAAAACCTGCTTCACCCGGGTCAAGGCACCCGCCTGGGAAAGTTTTAAGGCCGAAGTGGTTTTAATAATTCATTGGCATCCAAATCCCCCAAGTCTGGAGTGAAATTGATGTGAGGTCATAAAAGTTTCATTATATATATATATATATATATATATATATATATATATATATATATATATATATATATATATATATATATATATATAACTGTGTGTGTGTGTGTGTGTGTGTGTGTGTGACATGGCTGAATATGTAACTGCTATTTATATACTTGTTATGCAAAAGGCATACAGCAGATGAATCATCAGCGCCATTACCACTGTAATAAATGAGATGGGTGGGATTCAGAATCAAGAAAGAGAAACACAGACTTAAAAGAATTAACCTCAAGTGCCCAGCGAACTCCAAACCTCCAGTCACTCATCATTTAAATCTTCGAATTTTTCAGCTCTAGCCAACACCTGTGTTCCTCTGGCAACACCTGCAGGGGGAGAAGTATTCCCACTACCTCCAGATTATGAATGGGGCAACATTTTTCCTATGATGTGTCCTCATGTTTCGTTCATCCATTTCTGTGTCTCGCAAGTTCTTTTATTTAATCACTTATAACTCGCTTTGTCACATTTTCACTAAGTACAACAAGTATTCTTTTTTGGTTGTTTTCGTCTTTTCCTACAGTTAAATTTACTTACATATACCTTTTTACTACCCAACAGGCCGGGTGTGTAGGGTATCTGTCAGTAACCTAAATTTCGATTTGACCCCAGTGAAGGGACGAAAATCTAAGTGCCACACACACACACACACACACACACATTATTGTGCCGTCAGATATGTCCTCAGGTTTTGTCGTCCTGTTGATGCTTTCATAATAACATACAGCCTCTCTTACAAGCTCAACCACTCCATACGTACTGTCGACAGCAGAAATTAGCTTCAATCATACTTTCATTGTGTGAGCCTGCTAGTTTCTTATGTACCAAAAATGTATTTTGTTAAATAATGAAGAATAATTATTGTTTTATAAAACTCATTTTTCAACTTCTTGCCCATCAGTGTTGCCAGATCACAGGCTCATGTCATTTACAAAAGGTTGAGACGAATTTCAGCCGTCGACTGTACAAAGTTCCTACGTGTTTTGCTCCCTCTACACTTTGGAAGTCTGTCACATGTTTATTTATGCAAGGGTGTGGGCAGATCACTTCATAATGAGAGACAGTGGTATTCTTTCCACTGTTGATGAACTTCCTATCAGGACTCGTTATATTCTGCCTGAATGTGAATAGTGGAGTTGCCAGCTCATCTCAGGTGTGTGTAATTCAGCCGTACAGTATATACTGTACCGCAAATAAATATATATCTTACATAGCATCCTACCTACATCATTTTTTTTTCTGTGTGTCCGTTATCTAACATCTCTCATTTATATCCTGCGATCAGCATACTTCCTTACCCTTTATCTTCCACGTATTTCAGTCATTTTTATCCTCTTCAATATGCGCACATCACATAATTATATTCCACAGCTGTCCCGTAAATACATTCCTTTCACCATCAGCGTACTATAGTCATGCCACAGTAGTGACTCACACTGATATATCAATATGGAAACTACACGCTTTTCACTCTTACTTGTCCTAAAACCACCAACCTCAAACTTGAATGCTGAGTCATAATAACAGATTTGCACAAAAATATGATGCCAGTCACGAATAATTGCTGTGGAGGACTAGGGTCAAGATAAGATAAAAAAGCGAAAACAGCAAATTTTACTCAGTCCTGTTGCAACATCTTCGTACCAAGCTTTCATAGCACTTACAACCTTTCTTTCTCGTGCCACTCTGCTCTCCACTCCCTTTTCACACTTTCACACTTTCCGCTACTGCACAGTCACTTAATCCCTTGAATCCGATGTCGTCTTTTTTGTATCATTATTAACTCCAGACGATTATTATATTAAGCTTAGGGAAGACCTTCCATACTGAAGGGGATAATGGTGGCTGTAAATAACCCCTCCAAAAAGGAAAAGAAAATTCAACAGTGAAAAATTAAAGAAAAATCTGAAGATACCAACAATAGAATATAAAAGACGTCATCGTTCTGAAGAGGTTTATATGTTCCGCCACTTGTTAGTCTTTCATTATTCGCCGGTTTAGGACACAGTCAATCACCTCTCTCAATATCCGCGGTATTACCCATGCATTTCCTGGCAGTCCTTCACAAAGCTCGGAACCATTCTGCAAGATCCCTTTCACACGCAGTAGGTAGCACTGATTCGTCTGCATATAACGACTTGACATATTCCGTCTTTTACTATATCTTGGTGGTAGGTGGTGGCGACCATCGTCCACTCACTTGATGTAGTGCTGCCTACTTCTTACTTAGCCGTTATCATTCTTTTTCTGTGCCTACCTTCCTCTCTTCCTATTTCTCTCATCTTTCCTGTCACTTCTTATTGCTTTTCTCTCCTTTACAGATGGCTTTACATTGAGTGACAAGCCTAATGGTTTCCTGTAAGCCAAGAAACCATTTACAACGCTGGGTGGTAACCATATAACCATACCATACGTGCTCCCTACGTGTCAGTAAGTGGGTTGGTGGAGGGTTAGTGCCCCTCCCCGTAAAACAACTAACTCAAAGTCAAATGGCCACCCCTTACGGGATTGTGGCGTCTGGCAATAAATAGATAGATAGATAGACTATATCTTACCGAATCTAGTTTTCAATGTTCTTATTTTTTACCTCCTCCCCCCGTCCTCCCATTCACAGTCATACTTATACTAAACAGTCATGGAGACATCACTTCTATTCTCACTCCAGCACTGATACTGAACCACTCGCCCAAACGTTCATCTACCTGTACACTTGTTCAAATGCTTCGCTGCCACCATAAAAACTCTTTACAGCCTTCGTCAGTTTCCCCTCCAAACCACATACTGTGCTGCACACCTAACATATTTCACAGTCTCTTCATGTACACCTTGTCATACACCTTTTCAGGATCCAAAAATGCCATAATTTTCCTTACATTAGTTTACACTGACCGTAGCATCTCTATAGACGCACACATTCATTCTGGGCGAGTGGTTCAGTATCAGTGCTGGAGTGAGAATAGAAGTGATGTCTCCATGACTGTTTAGTATAAGTATGACTGTGAATGGGAGGACGGGGGGAGGAGGTAAAAAATAAGAACAATGAAAACTAGATTCGGTAAGATATAGTCTATCTATCTATCTATTTATTGCCAGACGCCACAATCCCGTAAGGGGTGGCCATTTGACTTTGAGTTAGTTGTTTTACGGGGAGGGGCACTAACCCTCCACCAACCCACTTGCTGACACGTAGGGAGCACGTATGGTATGGTTATATGGTTACCACCCAGCGTTGTAAATGGTTTCTTGGCTTACAGGAAACCATTAGGCTTGTCACTCAATGTAAAGCCATCTGTAAAGGAGAGAAAAGCAATAAGAAGTGACAGGAAAGATGGGAGAAATAGGAAGAGAGGAGGGTAGGCACAGAAAAAGAATGATAACGGCTAAGGAAGAAGTAGGCAGCACTACATCAAGTGAGTGGATGATGGTCGCCAACACCTACCACCAAGATATAGTAAAAGACGGAATATGTCAAGTCGTTATATGCAGACGAATCAGTGCTACCTACTGCGTGTGAAAGGGATCTTGCAGAATGGTTCCGAGCTTTGTGAAGGACTGCCAGGAAATGCATGGGTAATACCGCGGATATTGAGAGAGGTGATTGACTGTGTCCTAAACCGGCGAATAATGAAAGACTAACAAGTGGCGGAACATATAAACCTCTTCAGAACGATGACGTCTTTTATATTCTATTGTTGGTATCTTCAGATTTTTTTTTTTTTCACTGTTGAATTTTCTTTTCCTTTTTGGAGGGGTTATTTACAGCCACCATTATCCCCTTCAGTATGGAAGGTCTTCCCTAAGCTTAATATAATAATCGTCTGGAGTTAATAATGATACAAAAAAGACGACATCGGATTCAAGGGATTAAGTGACTGTGCAGTAGCGGAAAGTGTGAAAGTGTGAAAAGGGAGTGGAGAGCAGAGTGGCACGAGAAAGAAAGGTTGTAAGTGCTATGAAAGCTTGGTACGAAGATGTTGCAACAGGACTGAGTAAAATTTGCTGTTTTAGCTTTTTTATCTTATCTTGACCCTAGTCCTCCACAGCAATTATTCGTGACTGGCATCATATTTTTGTGCAAATCTGTTATTATGACTCAGCATTCAAGTTTGAGGTTGGTGGTTTTAGGACAAGTAAGAGTGAAAAGCGTGTAGTTTCCGTACTGATATATCAGTGTGAGTCACTACTGTGGCATGACTATGGTACGCTGATGGTGAAAGGAATGTATTTACGGGACAGTTGTGGAATATAATTATGTGAGGTGCGCATATTGAAGAAGATAAAAATGACTGAAATACGTGGAAGATAAAGGGTAAGGAAGTATGCTGATCGCAGGATATAAGTGAGAGATGTTAGATAACGGACACACAGAAAAAAAAAATGATGTAGGTAGGATGCTATGTAAGATATATATTTATTTACGGTACAGTATATACTGTACGGCTGAATTACACACACCTGAGATGAGCTGGCAACTCCACTATTCACATTCAGGCAGAATATAACGGGTCCTGATAGGAAGTTGATCAACAGTGGAGAGAATACCACTGTCTCTCATTATGAAGTGATCTGCCCACACCCTTGCATAAATAAACATGTGACAGACTTCCGAAGTGTAGAGGGAGGAAAACACGTAGAAACTTTGTACAGTCGACGGCTGAAATTCGTCTCAAACTTTTGTAAATGACATGAGCCTGTGATCTGGTAACACTGATGGGCAAGAAGTTGAAAAATGAGTTTTATAAAACAATAATTATTCTTCATTATTTAACAAAATACATTTTTGGTACATAAGAAACTAGCAGGCTCACACAATGAAAGTATGATTGAAGCGAATTTCTGCTGTCGACAGTACGTATGGAGTGGTTGAGCTTGTAAGAGAGGCTGTATGTTATTATGAAAGCATCAACAGGACGACAAAACCTGAGGACATATCTGACGTACGTAGAGATGTTGCTTCTTTAGCATTATTTTATAGATATTTTTACCGTAAGTGTTCAGACGAACTGGCTTCAATTGTTCCTCCCCTTCATATTTTCTCCCGAAATACTCGGGCAGCTGGGAGAAAATGGAGTTCCCCCGAGCTAAGCCCTGTATTGGACTATATAGCCCCGCTAGGGTAACAGGAGCGAGCTACCACTCCCGGCACGGCAGCCCGGGCGAGGCTCGAACTCGCAATCCCCCGATTACGAGTCCGGCGCGCTACCACTGTGCTACCGCGCCCCCCTCGGGCAGCTGGGAGCGCCCATGAATTCACACTCTCTCCCCCGCAATGCAGAACCTCTGCTTATCAAAATTCATTTATCCCCAGAACTACTACTCTCTGGAATTCACTTCCTGGGAGTTGTTTCCCACAAACATTTAATCCATTTCAATTCAAATCCAGTTGTTATAAATATTTCATGAATGGAGGATGCCTTTAGGCACATGGACTTTTTTTTTTCCCCTTTGTTTTTCCTTCCTCCATTCATTATCTATTAAAAAAATATACATATATCTTAACCCCTTTAACCAGGGAACATACTGGTGTATTCTTACCACCTCTAGTCGATTCTGTTCAGCTTAGGAAGGCACCCTAGTAATGAAGGAGCTAGTAGACGCTATATCTAACCTTCATAGTTCGAAATTTCATATCTAAGCTGAGTAAATTCCCTTAAAGGTAGCAAGAATGTAAGAAGCAATACATCGTCCAACCAAAGAAGTTAGCACCAGTTAAATTATTCACAGACACTATATCTTTGATCTGTTGTGGTCGTGAGAGTTTTATTTCATATGTATCGTTCATGTACATTTAGTTTTGTGAGCCGTAGTATTACACCCGGCTCACTAAATATCAGTGCGATTTTGGTTGATACCAATATTTGCATAGAGTTTTGTATCTTAACAGTTCATTGTTGATATAATGGTTAATGTGTCGTATTTAGGTTGCCTAACAGTTGCTTTAGATAAGAGCTAGCAAATCTTTAATAAGAGAGAGCTTAGTTAAGAGTGGTAACAGGATTAATACAAAGGAAGAAGAGTGTAGCCAGAAAAGGAAGAAAAATGTACAAAGGAAATGCAAAGAGAAAGAAAGAAAATATGCATAAGTAGTCTCATCTCATGTAGCCTACTTCGATATTCCACTTAATTCACCATTACAGTTTGCTTCTATTTCGAATGGCAGTAAAGTTATGCTTTATCATAATGACTGCAAATGAAGTAAAATTCCGGTAAATATTCGGTGCATTATTTAGCTGAACATCTACTTGGTTCATATTGTCAGTTAATTCATTCAGGAGATGGGAAATCGCCATTGTTTTGTTCCTCCAATCGCCAGACGACTTCATTTAAGATTAGTAGTTGCATCTATTCTGGTTAGCCCAAGCAGATGTGATGAGCTGCATATACCATCGGAAATATCGCCAAAAGGTATTTACTAAAAGTATAACTTCATTCTCTGTTCCTGGTGAAATAACTGTGTACAGTGGGTTTACATAATATGTTCATTAGATAACCAGTACTTTGTGTTTAAATTATACCTTCTCATTAGCCATACGAAAATACAAAACTTACTTTGTTCACATTCTGTGATGAAAAATGGCCAAGTATCTTGTGTTGTCATGAAAGAAGTTAAAGTGAATTTTTGTTTATCCAATGCTGCCATGATAAAAGTTAAATGGGATATTTTCTATTGGAGTACCGCACGACAGTAAAGTATATTAGCAATAATGCTTCTTTACTCCTAACCACTGACTCTGTTTACTAGAGGCGGCAATGAGTGAAATTTCTCTTATGAAACTTCTCACTCGCAAAATAATCACCACTTCACTGAGTTTGTCAATTAGAGGCTGCAAGTAGTGACAATCTCTTAAGTTCCTCAGAGAATCCTCTATTGTCAGATAATAACACACCCTTTCACTGTCACCTAGAGTCCGCATTAAGTATCGAAATCTCTCAGTCTCGCAAAATACCCATCCCCCACACAAACACTGTCTGCTAGACGGAAAAAAAAAAAAAAAAAAAAAAAAAGACAATCTCTTCAAGTTCCCCTGTGAAGAAGCCTCTCACTGTCGCCTACTTACTCTTGCTAGAATGTAGTTACCTGTTTGTGGTGGTGTGGGTGAGGACCAAACCTCCTAAAAGCCATCTCTCATCCTACCACCTGGCATACCTGTGACTCCAGACTTAAAGTAAGGAACAAAATAAAGGAAGTACACAGAAGAGCTGTAGGAGTATTCTGATAAAAGATACAGATAGCAAAAAGTTCAGACTGTTCACGTGTGTCACTATTTTAAAAAAATGGGTGTAGACGATCTTGTGGATTAGTGGTGTTGTTATGACTTTGGTAGGTGGTTTATGAATTCAAGTGAGAGCATACTATGCTACTTATCTCTGTACAACTCTGATAACATGGAGACCAAGGTGGAATAACAACAGCTACAAATTAACTTGTTTCAGTCACTTTGGGTTTGTGTGGGAGTGTTCATGCATGCTTGGCGGTGGTTTTTATAAGCAGGTTATGTCGAGTGGAATTTATACTGGAAATTTAATCTCTTTGCCTTTGTTATTCTGCTCGTTATGATGTCTTGTACTGAGCGTTTTGAGGTGTTTGCTGCTAAGTGTACTGAAGCTGGTTTTATTCTTTGAGCCTTTGAGCCTACTAAAGTGTTTTTGCCAGATGCTGAGTGTGTTAGTGAATATGTGTGTGTGTGTGTGTGTGTGTGTGTGTGTGTGTGTGTGTGTGAGAGAGAGAGAGAGAGAGAGAGAGGTGAGTGCAGGCTGGTAATAAGTATGCAGCATAGCTTAATTAACCATTTACTGGGCACTCATAGAAATACTGAGAAATTCAAATTTTTTATCCTAGACCATAAAAGTAGACCCAGTTCTAAGGTTTATTTCTTTGGAAAAATTTTCAAAATTTTTGATATTAAAGTTGCAAATCACAGTTGATGAAGTGATCATATACTGTATGGTCACTTGCCGGTCTAGGGTAAAAAAATGTCCAAATTATGCAATACTGATATGTATATATAAGGTAAAAAATACACAGAATAACAACTTTATCATTGTATTATTACAAAATAAACCTTATAAGTTAATAAGTTAAAAAATAAAAAAATATGAATATTTTATCACAGGTACTTTTCAGAACCAAGATTTACCATGATTACCTCACATGCCTGGTTACTGTCTGGTTCCCCAACTATGCTACAGGCCTATGGTACTCCTGGAAGCAGTTCCTCTCAGCATTCAGGCACAAATGGACTTTGCAGACCTGGCAGACGAGGTTGGACCTGATTATGTGCCCCTTCCGGCTGCAGAGCTTACACGTCTGCTGGGTCATGTAGAGGGGAACGTGAATGAGGGTACTGTCGAATCACAAGGAGGCATTTGGGGCTTTGCTGCGGTGACCTCGGACAGGCCTGGGGAGCTCGGAAGTGGTAGGGCTGGTGCTGGTTCTGGGGGATGCAGTCAAGCTCCTTGGCCACCGAGGAATCACTGGTTTCCGGTTGCTGGCAAAGTGGAACAACGTCACCCGGAATTCCTTCAGGCAGAGGCCACTTGTCTCACCTAAAGCCTCACAATCACGGCTGTAGCATAGCCAGGCATTGGTAACGGAGAGGTCCAGGCAGTGGGCAAAGAGCCTCATGTACCACCTCTTTGATTTCATTGGGGTATGGTAGAGGTGTACCAGCATATCGCTTTTGTCGATGCCCGCCATGTTGGCGTTGTAGGACTTGACGACATTGAGGCAGTCGACCTCTTCCTTTTTCTTTGTGACCCTCGAGTACTGCAGGCACTTGGAGACAGGATGTACACCGAGGTCAGTGGACAGGACAACCACCTTACTGTCTTTCCATTGATGAGCCATGATGCCGTCATCGGTAGTCATGTAGTTGTAGGACCCCTGAGGTACAGCTTGTTTCTCAAGCTCCTTGACTGAGTGAAGGTTTTCCAATCCTGTTCTCCCTGGCCGTGCCTGTGTAGTTGCAGTCTGGTTTGGAGGTCCCGCACAATATCAAGGCTGGTGAAAAAGTTATCTGCAAATATTGCAGTGTTGGTAAAGTAGGGCATGGTGCTGGCAAGGACAGAAACTATCTGGCTTGTGACTCCGAGTGTTTCCTGCTCTGGGGTGAGGGGAATGCCGTGGGCCTGGAGTATCGTCCCTCCCTGGTAGAGTATCATATCATGGATGAACCCATCCTCTGACGCTCTGCAGAACAGCTTGAAACAAAACTTATTCAGCTTAGTATTAATGTACTGCCTCAGATTCCCTGCAGTCTTCCCCTTGTAGCCCACCATCACCTCGTCAATGGACCGTTTTGGAGTCTGAGGTTCACTCCAGAAGGCGTCGCTGACGTGGCTGAAGAGGGGTCGTACTTTGTAGAAGTTGTCTATAGTGCCAGCACTTTGTGAGTTGTCATTGAAGTGCAGGGTTCGCTGGAGAAGTCGAAAGCGTTTAGAGGACATAAGGTCAGCCACATGAGGTACTCAGGTGTCCTTGGCCCAGTAGTCGTGAAGGGAGGGACACTTCACAATCCCCATGTACAGGAGGATGGATTTGAAGTTGAGGATCTCGTTGTCGGTGGTGGAGGAGGTATCAATATCCTTTTGGGTGGCATACAGGTTAGTTTGGTAGGTTATATGGTTGATGAGCTGAGGGCTGAGGAACCTGCTGAAGTATTGATGAGGACTCTGGACATACAAAGGTGGCTGGTGCTGATAGCCGGGAAGGAGGGGATTGTTTATGTCCACCTTCTTCCATGTAGTGGGCCTTGTCTGCAGTGTGTTTTTGCTCTTTGTCTTGCCTTTGCCCTTGCCCTTACTTGGTGGTTGCAGTTCCTCCTCCCCCTCCTCCTCAGCCACATCCTCCTCCTCCTCATCATCATCATCCAGCTCCTCGAACACTGACCTGGTACAACTCTTCTTTGTGGGGGGCTCATTCCTGGGACCTGGGGTATCTGGGTTGTGGGGCTCAGGCACATAGCCAGGGTCTCTGATGTCATCATCTTCAAGGCTCTCATCGTCATTGATGTTGGGATCTGCCGGCGCCACAGTCGGTATCTTCTGGGAGTGGTTCCTACGGTAGAACATATTCCAGGACAGCTGGAAAAAGAATGACTTTAGAAACTTACTCATGAACTCAGCTAATGGCATAAGTTCCTGGTGAACAATGAATTCAAGCAAACTTTGGGAACTGAATTTCTAAAAATAATTTGGGCATAGGTTTCCCATGAAAAATGAAATTGAAAAAAAAAATGGGCATAGGTTCATCAAGAAAATTGAAAATATATAAAAAAAAATGGGCATAGGTTCCCCATAAAAATTGGTATTTCTTTATGTCATAGTACTTCTATCTCGGAAAAACTGCAGTATATGCCTCACAATAACTAAAATATTTGAAATCGCTAAAAAACTTACCAAAATCACATTTATTTCACTGTGCACTTATGAGAAAATAATAGAAATGGGTCATTTTTGGCTGTGGAACACTCTAGCATCCCTACCCAAGCTGTGGCCATATGGCATGCTGGTTTGGGTCACTATCATCAATGTTATCGGTATATATGTTTTTATATAACTTTATCATAAACACAAAATAATACCCCTTACCGGCCAAAGTGATCATATGTAGTAATTTAGGAAAAGCCAATGTGTTACAGTAAACGGGCATATGATCATATAAGGTCACACACTTTTTCACGGACAAATTTCACTAAGTTCCATATGATCCACGTTAATGATACCTATATCAGGTTATACAACATCTATTCAGCTGCAAAATATCAGGGTATTATGAACTTACCAACATTATGTCAGGAGCTAGAGTTATGGGCATCAAGACAGAATTAGCTGAGACGTTGCTTCCTTAGTGTCTGGGCTGTAACTAAACTTTGAGGCGCTTCCAACCAATGATGACCAAGCATCAGCTCTGACGTCATAGCCAGACTCACAGCCTGAACATTGCTGATTGGCTAAGGCCCGATGATGGGGTGGTAGGCACACACCGGGCAGTTTGGGATTGCCATTTTTTACGCCCATTTACATGATTAAATATGATCACTTGCCCGGTAGCAGGGCAAGGTAAGGAGTTAAAATACACAGTGGCGGATGCAAGCTGGTCCTTCAGAAAAGTTGTTGTAATAATCTACGTGTAAAGAAAGCAAACGTTTGATCTACCTCAGAGGGGGGTGGAAGGGAGGGGGAAGGGGGTGCTGGGGGAGGGGGGGCTGGGATGGAGGAGGGTGGAAAAGGGGAAAAGGGAGGTGGAGGGGTGAGAGTAAAGTCAAATGCGTTTCACAAGACATCCGGTGGGCGTACAAGTAAACTCTGCTCTAGCTCGGTGCAGAAGGAAGCTCTAACTACGAACTCATAAAATACGAAGTTGGTAAAAACAAAAGAACATCTCATAAAACAGAAAACTGAAAAATGTAGTGAAAGGCGAAACAGGAGACTGTGTGTGGATGTGGGAGGAAGCGGAATAATTCTACTTACGTAAGCAAAGTAGAAATGAATACTACTAGATATTAAATAGGGTGTCCCATGAAAAGCATGCAAGACTTAAGGAGGTTATGCTGGAGTAATACTGAGTAACTAACGCTCTATCAGTCCGAGTCGAGTCCTTATCTGTTACGAAGCTACAATCATGGATGACCTTATGCGCCAAAATCCACCCATATACTCGTAGTCATCAATAACTCTGATTCAGTAACAATTGAGAACTAGACTGATGTTGATATAGAATTTACTCCTCATAATTAGGTCAAGGATAACTTCCTGATGTTTGGCATGCTTTTCGCGGGGCATCCTGTGTTGACTAAGGGCATTTGGACGTATATCTAAGCTACTTTATAAACGTATTTTGACATCATTATCACCATCATCATCATCTGGACCTTCTTTCCCAGCCTAGGGCAGGGTGAGGAGTAGTAACGTCCATACAGCCCAAATTTGCCCAATCCAATGGGCCATGCTTCCATTCACTCATCATTCAAGCCCCAGGAATCCTGGCTCTATCGGATATGCCAAAAACATTCACCACTTTCTGTAGCTTCACGTATCATATCCGACAGAGTCCATCCATAAAAAGGGGTGCCAAAATCCCTAATCACGCACTTCTCCTCACAACATGTCTCAAGCCAGCTCGATCTCCCGTCAGTTCCCTAGCCTTACCGACTTCCAAACCTATATTCCTCACACATTCATCCACCATATCTCTCCACCTTCTCCTTGGCCTACCTCACCTCCTCCCTCCTTCGAATTCGCTCAGATATACCTTTCACCACTCTATTGTTATCCATTCTTTACACATGACCAGACCATCTCAGTGCACTCTCTTCGATTCTGATGTCCACCAACTTCCTCACTCCGCATCTTTCACGAATCACATTATTTCGTATCCTATCGACCCTCTGTACTCCACATACATTCCTCAGCAGTCCCATCTCCACTGCTCTTACTCTTGACTTTTCATTTTCATGCCACACCATAGTCTCAAAGCCATATGTTAACGTTGGCACTAACACTCCTTCATGTAAGCCTCGTGCAGCTGTAACATTCAAGTCTCTCTTTCTTATCAAGGCTTTCATTGCACCAGCTACTTTTCTTCCTTGTGCCACTCTACTTTCAACTTCTTTTGCACATTTTCCTCTCCTTTCTATCTCTGTACCCAGGTATTTGAACTCTCACACCAATTCCAGTCTCTCTCCATTCACTGTTACATCGCACTGGGAGTCACCTTCTCTCTCAATAACCATCACTTTACTCTTTTCTACATTTACTCTCAAGGCACGACGCTTACAGACCTCCGCAAAACTCTACACTAGCCTACAAAGTTCCTGTCCCGTACTTGCAAGCAGTACTGCATCATCAGCATACAACAAATTTGACATATTCCATCCATCACCATTCATTACCAACGCCATCCCTCTCTCCATTACTCGTGTTTTTACTTCTCTAATCATCCCCTTCATATATATATTGAACAACCATGGGGACATCACACAACCTTGTCACATGCCCACACTGATCGTGAACCATTCACTTGGATGCCCATTAACCCTTACACGTGCTTCACTGCCATCATAAAAACTCTTGACGGCACCTAGCAGCTTACCTTCTACACTGTACATGGGCAAAACTTTCCACAATCCTTCTCTGTCCACTTTGTCGTATGCTTTTTCCAGATCCATGAATGCCATAAACACCTTATGGTCCTTCTCACAAGCCTTCTCTACTATCTGTCTCACTGCAAATATTTGGTCCACACATCCTCTGCCACTCCTAACGCCACCCTGTTCACCACTCACTAGGACTTCTGATATCTCTCTTACTTTCTCTATAATAATTCTTCCATATACCTTCCTTACCACACTCAATAAATTTATTCCACGATAAATCATGCACTCACTTTGCTCACCTTTATTTTTGTACAGGTGTACAATCACAGCCTTCTTCCACTCTGCAGGCACAGTTTCACTCAACCATGCCTTCTTACATATCTCCAGCAAGCACTTCATTCCACTCTCTCCACTACACTTAAGCATCCCTGCATAAACCTCATCAACCACAGCTGCTTTCCCATTTTTCGGTCGCTCACAACACTCTTCACCTGTGCGAGTGTCACGTCTCCTGGTACTGCATTCCTTCTCTGAACACCTCCAAAACCAATCATGTTTACAGCCGCTCTGCTCTCTCTATTACCATTCATCAGGCTTTCAAAATAATGTTTCTATCTGGTCCTTACTTCATCTCCACGGGTTAATAATCTACCACCTACATCCTTCACACCATCACATTTCTTTCTGCTTTTCCTTCTACATTTTCGCACCTCATTCCAGAATAACTTTCTATTTTCAGAGTAGTTTGCATTCATTTTCCTTCATGGATCCTCATATACCTCCTTCTTTTTCCTCTTCACTAGTCTCTTTACGTGCTTCTTGCTCTCAGTATATAAAGTTCTTATTTCAACTGAACCCTTTTTCTGTAACCACTTTAGGCACTTCTTCCTTTGACGTGTATATAAATTTACTTGGCAACCTCACATGGTACATGTAATTAACCATATCAGTGTGTACATATTGTTTCATTTTCATTGTATAAATACAGTACTGTTAATCCTTTTGCTACACTGTCCCCTCTTTGTGGTTTAATCTTGCTGCGCCCAGATGATTTTATTTAGCCTTGATGAACATTCAGTATGGTGAATGCTGTGTTTAACCTCTACAAATCGAAAGTCTCCCTAAGCTGAATAAAATTGTCCAGAGAATGTAAGAGTACACCAAACAACAATCATATACAACAGAATGGTTTTCCCGAGCTGAAGGAATAAAATGGAATGGCAATAGGCACTGTAGCTGTATTCCTGTGGGCTTAGATGGCTCCGTAACTCATTCGGCATATAACCCCAATAAATAATTCCCTTTCCATTTATGACTTTGTATTTTGAATATTAGGTCGTAACTTCGTTGGCGTCAGAAACTTGGGTTAATATTGACTTTATGCTATCTCTCTATCTATTGCCAGACGCCTTAATCCCGTAAGGGGTGGCCACAAACAAATAGCCTCCATGTCGCCCTGTCCCCCGTCATTTCACTGCCCTCCTCCCAGCTCACACCACCCTCCTTCACATACTCGTATCTCTTCACTCCATCCCTCCATCTCAACCTTGACCTCCCCCTCCCTATCCCCTACTCCACCTCACTCACATACACACTCCCCGTTAGTCTCTAGCTCTCCATCCTCTCCACATGGCCAGACCACCTCAGTGTATTTCTCTTAACGCTTTCTATGACATCCATATCCACACCACGACGCGCCTTCACTTCCTCATTTGTCAGTCTGTCTCTCCATGTAACGCCAAATGCTCCTCTCAAATAACTCATTTCCACTGCTTTCACTCTTGACTTGTGTCCTTCCATCAAGGTCCAAGCTTCACATCCATACGTTAGAGTTAGTATCACAATACTATCATGTAGTGAATTTTTTTACTTATGCTCACTTCCCTGTTCCTTATGAATGTTTTCAAAGGACCAGCAACCTTTCTTCCTCGTTGTACCCTTTCAAGCATTTCATCCTCCAAACTTCCATCCTCACTCATCACACTACCCAGGTACTTAAATGCACTCACATTTTCCATTTCCTCATCATCCAACCTTACTGTACATTCACTGACTTCATTTCACTCGAAGACCATAACTTTACTCTTCCCTACATTCACCTTTATATTCCGTTTCTTACACACTCTTCCAAACTCATTCATCAAGCATAGCAGTTCCCCTTCGTCTTCACTTAACAAAGAACGCCGCCCTCTCTCACTAGCGCTGTTCCAGCATCCACTGCATTACCTTCTATATCTTTAATAATCCCATCCATACTCAGACTGAACAACCATAGAGACACGACACATCCCAGTTTCAGCCTAACATCCAGATAGAAAAATTCACTTAGCTCACTATCCACACACACTGCAGCCTTAGCTCCCTCATACATACTTTTCACGGCATTCAACAACTTCCCATTTACTCCATTTATTCTTATTATTTTCCACCTTCCTTGTCCATCCACTCCTTCACATGCTTTCTCTAAATCCACGAAGACCACATACAACTTCTTTCCCTTCTATAGAAATTTTTGCACTAGAGACCTAAAACCTCCCTGTTCTTCTCCAGCTAATGCCTCTGTTACGAGTATTTCCCTAACTCTGTCAGTAAGTATCCTACCGTATACTCTGCGTATTACACTAAGAAGACAAATGCCCCTATGATTGCCAGATTCTTCTTATTCCCCTTTTCATTTGTACAAGGGAATAATTATATCTGACTTCCAATCCTCCCGAACTCTACTCTCCTCCCCGGCCAATCTGCACATCTTCCACATCCATTCTACTATTATCTCTCTCCCATGCTTCAGCATTTCACAACACACTCCAACAATTCCTGGGGCTTTCCCCATTTTAACCTTCTTCGTTTCTTCCACAACTTCCATCCTACTGATTTCTTCCTCCCTTCTCACATCCCTCCATCACCCAGCCACTCCCCAGCCTCTTGCAGTCTCATTACTTTCTTTCTCTATGTTCAGCAATTCATTAAAGCGGTCTCTCCATCTGCTCACTTTTTCTCCCTTCTCCACTAGTAATCTACCATTTTTATCTTTCACTCCCCAACTAACTACTTCTTTGGCACCCTGTCTAACTGGCTTTACCTCTTGCCAGAACATTTTCTTACATTCCCTCCCTTTTACACTCAAATTCCTTCGAAATTCCTCATCCACTCTCTTCTTACTCTCTCTTACTAACTTTTTCACCTCTCTCTTCCTATCAACATATAACTCTCTCTTTCTTCTCTCAACTTTTTCCAACCCCCTGTTTCCCATTCACTCACTATATGCTTTCTTCTTTTGTGCCACAGCCTCTCTCACCTCTTCATTCCACCATGGTGTTCCCTGCTCCCCCTTTCGTCTTCTCTTCACCCCACACACCACATCACATGCTGTACAGATTTCTTCTGTGAATATCTTGCACACACCTTCCACGTCCCCCATCTGCTCCAATCCACATTTACCCAGTTGCTTCTCCACTTCCCTCTTATATTCTGCCTTTTGTCTATCCTCTTGTAACCTTTCCACCACACCACACAAATAAACCAACTACATAACACTAACAACGATACCAACAAAGCACACCACACCACACCACACTATCACTTACTTAGGTGCCGTGAAGCCTGCCCTGTAGCCAGAGTATCGCTAGGCCAATACCAGCATGCAGGAGACACAGACCACCACCACCAACACACACCAGCGAGCCTCGGTTGGTCTGCATTGCGGCTGGCAGTTCTCCTGGAGGTGGGGGGGGGGGGAAACGGTGCCATTGAAATATTCTTAGGCACTCACCTTAAACACTACAACAATTAATAGCATAAAGGCAAGGTAAAGGTTTGAGGTTGGAATATTTTGGCTTAGAAAGAGGTGCTGATCAAGTATTATTAGGCAGTCAGCTTAAAGACTTCGAAATTGCACATCTAAAAGGTATAAAGAAGATTCTCAACTGAAATATTTTGATAAAGAAAAAAATATATGTACTGTATAAAGGTGTGGGTATTCAAGTAATCGTGGGCACGAGCCTCGATAATTTCTACCTTAAAAGTTTGGAAAATCTGCCTTGCTTCTTAGCATAATAAAATTAGTGTTTACACACAGAGAAGCATTATTCACGGACATTAGGTACAAATAATAAAGGCCTTTCACCCCTTTAATCCGGTGACGTGTATATTACTTTGCACACCACTAGCCTATCTGCAGACAGTTTCTTTCAGTTTGGGTCTGGCTTTTCCATTTCGAGGATATAAATATAGCCATAATTAACCCATGACTACTAAAGATTTTTCCTAAGGTGGATAAAATGGTCAGGAGGTGTGAAGAATAAACCAACAGAATGTCAATTGACTGAAGGGGTTAATTCTCGGTAGGCGACTCACGAAGGTCACTCGGGTAACACTAGACGGTTTTGCTAGCCACAGGGAAATCTCTGGACATAAATTTCAAAAAAATAAAGTATTAGACTTGTATAACTGGGTCACGTAGAAATAAATACATTCAAAAACTTCTCTGTTTATGGTTATGCATCCAAAAACTTATGTTTTATTTATCCATCTAGAAAATTCCGTTCTATTTATGTCTCTAGACACTTCTGTTCTGCTTATGCATCCAAGGCCTTCTGGTCTATTTTTAAATAATATATATTTTAGAGGCACAACATAGGATTAACAAGAAATCTTGAATATCAATAAACTGCTTGGATTAGTTTTCTTAATAATTTTTGCATCACTGAATGATCCTGCATTTTGTTAAGACCTTACAGTTCACTAAACCAAAATGTACAATGATAAGTTTATTTATGCTATGCAATGCAGTGTTTACTGACAAATGACAATGAGAATCACTCTGATACTACATAAAGGCATTTGAAAATTTATGGCATTTAAAGAATTCTTGGGGTGATGTTATACACGCGGTAGAAAAATATATTGACACAGAAAGGTGGTAACTTGACGTTCTTGGACACAGAACATAAAATTATTCATAACAGTTACTTTGGAATAATTCGGCCTCACAAAAACATATAAATAAAAGGAAATTTAAATGTTTGGGTATACTTAGACAGGAATTCTTGGAATAAAAGAAACATACAAAAATGTTTTGCAAGAAAGCTTTAATTTTTGGACTGGACTTACTCGCCAGTGCAGAAAAATGCACCCTAAACAAGGTATTTGAGTGTGTGTATAATTGAACAATGAACTTCGAAAAAAGATTTTTTTTTAATTATAACGTTACAATGTTTTCAACTCATAATTTTTCATGCTATGGCTCTATTCCCTCACCTCCCTCCTGACCCCTACTCCTACAGTAACAATCATACACGTGTACAATAACAAATGTGGAGTTAAGGTCTGCCGGGGAGCATTCCTCCACCTCCCTCCCCACCCCTACCTCCTACACTCACCATTAGGCACGTGCATTATATAAAAAAAAAAAAATGTGGAGTTAAGGCCTGCTGGAGCACATTCGCCCACCCCCTTCCACATCTCTACCCCTACACTCACCATCAAGCACGTGCACCATAACAGATGTGGAGTTAAGGCCTGCCGGGGCACATGTATAGTTGCCGGTATCTGAAACGCGGGCTGAGGTGATGAGCAGGTGACTGATGGTGGTGGGGCCCTTCTCCACTATCATGGACACTCCACCGCGGCTGCTGCTGTAGCTGATGTTCTGGAGGACGAGAGGAGTGGGAGAGGTTAATATATCAGTTGAAGCAAGCACTAGGAACGAAAAACAATAGCAGGAAAATAGAAGAATGGAAAGAAGTGAATATAGAGTTAATAAGGACAACAGGAGAGACAAGAATAGGTTAAAAAGAATAAAGACAGAAGGAACGAGAGGGGGAAAGAGGAAGATCACTGACATCCCCGAAGACTGTTGTTGTAGATGATGTGCTGCACGAGAAAGGTAACTAAGTGATTAGAAAAAGGGCTACAGCAGAGGGAAAAAAAGACGACTTGAAAGAGGAATGGCAGAAAATGGAAGATTCAAATGCAAAACAATCGAGAAGAGGGAGGAAAGGGGGCAGATAGATCATACTCATTTCCATAAGGCTAATGCTGCAAACGATTAAGTGGGTAGGGGGAAGGGCTAGTGGAAAGGAAACAAGCACATCGAATGTGTACAGTTCCATTCCAGCGAAGATGACTCTATGAAATATGATTGGGAAAATTAATAATACCATAGTTATCCCTAAAATGTTTTCTGCTGCGCTCATTGTTGCTATGACAATGTTATTTTGTAATACCTTCGTCTAGAGAAATGCTGTGTCTTCTCTACTCCCAGTGAGCTCTGCAGTGGGAAGAAAGAAATGACAGACACTAAGGAAAAAGGGCCAGGAGAAAGTGGAATGAGAGGGAGATAAAAAAGACACAAAAACACACACGGAAGAATAGAGGAGAAAATCATAAAACACAAGGGAAAATAAGGGAAATGAAAATGTACAGAAATAGTTAGAAAGAGTGGAAAGGGATGATTAAAAAAAAAACACACAGAAGGATACACGAGTGCAAGAGAAAATAAAGGAACGACAGGAGCTGACAAAATAATGACATGAGAGGGAATAAAAATGAACGGCAACAGCTTAGGAGAGACTAAAACAGAACAAGGAAACACAATGACCAGAGGAATTTGAGGAAAAAAGGGAGGAAATAAAACGAGAGAGAGAGAGAGAGAGAGAGAGAGAGACAGACAGACAGACAGACAGACAGACCAGACAGACAGACAGTCGGAACATTTATAATGGCTAATGCCATTGCCATTAAAAAGGATCCGGATCTGGATCCTTGGAGATTTTGATGGAATACATAGGATCCGGATCGGCCCACAACTTTAATAAGTGTTCCTTGACCCATGGCCCACTCTTCCATAAAATTTTATTGAAATTCGTTGAAAACTTTTGGAGATATTGTATAGGATACATAGGATCCGGATCCGGATTCAGATCCGTCCCCAAATTTAATAAACTCTTTCTTGGCCCATGCCCACCCTACCACAAAATTTCATATAAATTCATTGAGAACTTTTGGAGGTATCGTGCGGGCTACATAGGATCCGGATCCGAATTTGCCCCAAATTTTATCAAGTTTTTCATGGTTCATGGCCCACCTTTCCACAAGATTTCTTTGAAATTGACCGAGAACTTTTGGAGATATCGTGTGGACAAACAGACAAACATAGGTGAATACAAAACGTCCTCCAACTTCGTTGGCGAAGGTAACGAAAAATGAAATGAAGCCGATAGACAGAAAAGTGAAGAGCGAAAAATCATTAAAAATTTAACGAAGAGGAATATGAACAACAGAGACGAAAAAAGGACTATGTGCTTGTATTGCAACAACCGACATTTACACGCCTGGCACAGAAGTGCAACTCTTCTGTATACATTCAAGTGATGATTCACGGGTCCCAAAGGCAACTGATTCATAGGGCCGAGGAACACCACTTTCAGTCACTAGAAAATAGACACGGCATCGCCTAATGGTTTACGTGGGGCAGAGAAAAAGACAAAACGAGGGTTTAAGAAAAGAATTGTCGTGGGTCAGCCCTCGTCAGTACAGATGCCTCAGTAACCAACACGTCACAAACAATAATATACCACCTCAACGTGAGCTACACCTCCCGTCAGTCCCGTGAGGCATGATAAGCACATAAGAACTAAAAGGAAAATGAGACGGAAGAGAAAAAAAAAATTAGATCAGAGAACGAGGCGAAAAGGAGAACAAAACAGGAAAATCAGAAATAAAAAAGAATAAAATTAAGAAAATGAGAAAACCGAAGAAAAAAAAAATAAGAGATTGAAAAGAATAGGAGGAAAAATCAAACAAGAGAGAGAGAGAGAGAGAGAGAGAGACTATACTGCAGTTGCTGTGATCCATAACCTGTTAACGTGTGCCTCATAATCAACGCGTTATTAAGAGTCCACAGCAGCGTCAACCACACCTCCGTCAGCGCAGGGGAGCGGGAGAGGGGCAGGGCAGCAGGACCAGCCCTCACATACGAAGAGGGGGAAGAAGGGAACGAGAAAAAGAATTAAGGAAACAACAAAACGACACGAGAACGAAAAGGAATAAAACTGAGGAGCAAGAGAAAACAACAAATAAAGGTAGAGAGGACCACACAAGGAAGAAAAAATGGAAATTCAAACGAGTACAAAAAAAAAATGAAGAAAATATATGAAAACAAAACGAGGAAAAAAAAAATAAAAATATCGAATAAAATGAGAACTGTAAGACAAAAAGAAAACTCAGACAAGAGGAAAGCAGACGATGACACACACACACACACACACACACACACACACACACACACACACACACACACACACACAGTAATCTGGCCTAGCTCCCGTCAAATACACTAGTCTCAGTACAGACGAAAGATAATGTATCCTCAGCTGGATAAACAATCGTTTCTAGCAGCCTCAAAAAAGGGCTTGATCACATGAACACTGGGGAAAGGGTTATCTAAAGGTGTTTTCGCTTTCCCCTAAATAGTGTTGTCGGGAAGTAGCCTAAATATAAAACCCAATGGCGTAGACAGGAGCCGAAGATTTAATCTCTCTCTCTCTCTCTCTCTCTCTCTCTCTCTCTCTCTCTCTCTCTCTCTCTCTCTCAGCTGCCGGGAGAGAGGCAGAGAACGAAAAATAGTGAAATCTCTTATCTGTGGGAGCGTGTCACTGGAAGAAATGGTGGTGGTAGTGGAAGAAGAGGAAGGAGTTGGGGATTGAAGAAGCAAGGAAAATGAGAAATAATAAGAAAAATAAGAAACAAGGCAGGAAAACAGATATTCACATTCTCAGGCTCCTATGACTCTCCCTGCTAACAAAATCGTCTGCTATAAATGCAGATAATGTCTGAAATTACACGCTCTAATGGACGTAAAGGAGCTGATGATTGCCAGTACCCTCATTAGACACAAAATGATCCACAGGTGTACGTGGCGAGTGATGAGAAGGGAAGGTGGTTAACTGAATGAACGGACGGCAAGGAATGATTATGTGTGTGTGGATGACAGAATGAGAAGGTGAGTAATGGATTCAAGGACATACAGAGGTTGGGGTAGTGGACTTTCTGAAGTCCAAATGAAATGGAGGAAGAGGAGAAGGGGGAAGGACAGGATGAAGTAGTCCATACAATGAGAGTAGAAAGGTTGCAAAAAGGATGGAAAAAAAGACAGAATATAAGAGAGAAGTGGACGGGCGATTGGGTAAATATGATTTGGAGTAGATGGGGGACGTGGAAGGTGAGTGCAAGATATTCACAGAAGAAATCTGTGCAACATGTGAGGTGCTGTGTAGGGTGAGGAGAAGAATAAAGGGGATGCAGGGAACAGCATGGTGGAATGAAGAGGTGAGAGAGGCTGTGGCGCAAAAGAAGAAAGCATATAGTGAGTGGATGAGAAACAGGGGCGTGGAGGAAGTTGAGAAACAGAAGAGAGACGTATATACTGGGAGGAAGAAGGAGGTGAAAAGAGTAGTGAGAGAATATGAAGAGTGGATGAGGAATTTAAAACGAATCTGAGTGTAAAGTGGAGCGAATGTAAGAAAATGTTCTGGAAAGAGGTAAAGAGAGTCAGACAGAGTGATAAAGAAGTAAGTCGGGGAGTGAAAGATAAAAATGATAGATTGCCAGTGGAGAAGGGAGAAAAAGTCAGCAGATGGAGAGAACACTTTAAGGAACTGTTGAACATAAAAAATAAAAGTAATGCTAGTATATGTGGCTGGGAATGGCTGGGAGAGGGAGGGAGGTGAGAAGAGAGGAAGGAATCAATGGGATGGAAGTACTGGAAGCAATGAGGAAAGTCAAAATGGGGAAAGTCCCAGGAATTGATGGAGTGTGTGGTGAAATGCTAAAGCATGGGGGATAGATAGTAGTAAAACTGATGTGGAAGATGTGCAGATTGGCCTGGGAGGAAGGTAGAGTCCCAGAGGATTGGAAGTCATGTATAATTATTCCCCTGTACAAAAGGAAATGGGGAAAAAGAAGTGTGTTGTAATCACAGAGGCATTTGTCTTCTTAGTGTACTAGGAAACGTATATGGTAAGATACTTATTGACCGAGTTAGGGAAATAACAGAGGAATTCGTTGGAAAAGAACAAGGAGGTTTTAGGAAGGGATTTGGAGAAAGCATTTGACAGAGTGGATAGACAAAGAATGTGGAAAGTATTAAGGATATATGGAGTAAATGGGAAGTTGTAGAATCCCTTGAAGAGTATGTATGACGGTGCTAAGGCTGCAATGCGTATGGAAAGTGAACAGAGTGAAATTTTCTATCTGAATATTGGATTGAAACAGGGATGTGTCATGTCACCATGGTTGTTCAGTCTGTATATGGATGGCGTTATTAGAGATACAAGATAGGGCAGTGGACGTTGGAGCGACCCAAATGAGAGAAGGCAGTGTTTAGAAACTCCCTGTACTGTTTTTGCAGATGATACTGTGTTGTTAGGTGAAGACGAAGGGGAACTGCAAGGCTTGGTGAATGAATTTGGGAGTATATGCAAGAAACGAAATCTAAAGGTGAATGTAGGAAAGAGTAAAGTTAGGGTCTTTGAGAGATATGAAGTCACTGAACTTACGGTGAGGCTGGATGAGGAGGAAATGGAAAATGTGGGTGCGTTTAAGTACTTGGGTAGTGTGATGTGAAAGGATGGAAGTTTTAGTGGGTGAAGTGCTTGAAAGGATACAACAGGGAAGAAAGTTGCTGGTTCTTTGAAAGCAATGATAAGGAACAAGGAAGTGAGCATGGAAGTAAAAAAGGCGCTGCATGACAGTTTTGTGATACCAACTCTAACGTATGGAAGTGAAACTTGGACCTTGTTGGAAGGCCAAAGTCAAGAGTGAAAGCAGTGGAAATGAGTTAGCTGAGAGGAGTGTGTGGAGTTACGTGGAGAGACAGACTAACAAATGAGGAAGTGAAAGAGCTTTGTGGTTTGGATGTAGCGTTAGGAGACATATATTTAAGTGGTCTGGCCATGTGGAGAGGATGGAGAGCGAGAGACTAACGAGGAGAGTGTATGCGAGTGAGGTGGACTGGGGGAGAAGAGGGAGGGAGAGGCCGGCGATGAGATGGAGAAATGAAGTGGAGAGGTATATGAGAGAGGGTAGTGTGAGCTGGGAGCAAGGCAGTGATGTGGCACTGGACAGGCCGACATGGAGGAAATTTGTTTGTGGCCACCCCTTACGGGATTAAGGCGTCTGGCAATAAATAGATAGAAAGATAGAAACTACCGTAACGCGGGTAATGAAGGTCGTCGTGACGGCTGCTAATGACAATATCCGTGGTAAAATATCGCCACCTGCAAATGCCACTAACAAAGAATAATAACCAGATTTTGAAAAGGTAATAATACCATCAGCCATATTAACATGGGTTTAATTACACTGTGTTATAGAACCGGTCTGGGTTAATGAAGTATCACGAAACTTTTGGGTAAAAAAAATAAAAAAAGTAATAATATGCCTCACTTCTCATTATCTGCGTCTACCAGCTCTTCTTACCTAAATTTGATCCCAGCAGATACTTAAAAGGAGGTAGTAGTTACTAAGTAATATGTCCTTTGATATACTCTCACATGTTCGCACTCCGTGGAGATTGTCTTGGTGATTTGTGCTGAGGTAGGTAGTGGTTCAATAGGGGTGTGGTAGTCAAGAGGTTTGAGATGTGGCTTATTCTCCGAAAGTGCACGAGTTCATTCCGAGACTGTGTGAAATAACTGGTTGAATGTTTGATTTTCCTTAAAGTTATACTCTATCTTCCACAGGACCCACTGACAAGACACAAAAACACCTCAGCTAATACCATCACACCAGTCCAGAGTGAGACAGTCCTACCATGTTCTCAATATGCTCGGTGGGTATTACGTCAAACTGGTGACTTATGGTGTGCAGTATTCGTACGCGTATGTAAGAGAATAGCTGGGCCTTAGGAAACGGTTTATAAAGTTGTACCCGAAGTTGAACATTTAAAAAGGAGAGAAAAAAAAAAAAATACCCACAAACACATCCTACCAACTCATCTCCACATGAGCTTATCATCCTACACTCCAAAAGCCCTGCACTCCTACGCCGGAGCTTGAAGCATCTGGTGGGGATGGGCCACTTCTCTAGTGAGAGATACAAAAAAAAAAAAAAGTTTCTTGGCTCTAATGATTCGTTTTCTTTCAGGACCCTTAAAACACTGCTTGAACGTGCATAGCTGAGTTGTCCGCCATAGCCAGGTGTGGACAAGCAAGCTAATACATACAGTGTACATACATACATTCGTGCATGCATACATTACACACTCATGTATCTGTTCATTTACGTAGTTTTGCTACTTCAGGCTGAAGAACCCTTTCCAGGTTGAGTAAATAAACTGAATAGGCCTAGTTGTATTAACTAGAGCCAGACTCCTTAATCCCGGAAGGGTTGGCCACAAACGAGTTGCTTCCATGTCTCCCTGTTCTTCGCCATCAGTCTACTGTACAAGTACCATAATTTCCAGGTATAATGTATGAGCTTTGAGTCGTAAAAATGTGCTTCTGGAATAATGAAACATAAATCTTAGAACCTTAATTTATTTCCTTAGGAACAATTCATTCAGTACTGATGTAGCTAACAACGATAATAGGGCAGTTGGTATTACGTATAAGAAAACTGGAATACATAAGGCAAAACAGGTAATTGACTGATACGTCACGGCTTTGCTGAGTCTCCGTAAGGGTGGACTGCAATCGACAAGCAAGAGCTGGCATTATTCTACCCTCTCACACTCTCTGTTATAACTGAACCTGCGGTAACACTCCATGACTTACCTTATACTACCCTCTTTTCCCTTGCCTTGTCTTGCTCTACCCTGCTTTCCTCCTCAGTCACCTACCCTGCCCTTCCACTGTCCTATAATGCGTTACCCTGTCCTTTCTTTCTGCCTGCCTTCTGCCATATCATGCTCTTCCCCTTAGTGACGTAATTTGTCTTCTCCTACTCTACCAATCCCTTCTGTGGCCTACCCTTCACTGACCCTGCCATACCGTTCCCCTAAGTGACCACACTCTGTCATGGACTATCGAGCCCTGTCCTGTCTTATCGTAACCTATCGTACCCTTCCCTACCCTACCCTACCGTTCCATTCTCTGTCATGCCTTGCCCTGTCTCCTTATCGAAGCCTACCGCTCCTTACCCTACCCCACGCTATCCAGCCCCACCCCGCCGTCGTGTGGTAACCTACCCTTGGGCCGTGATGTTTATCCTTGTGGAACCATCTGACGTACGCAGGCGGCTCCGGCAGGTCGTGTAGGATGCAGGTGAGGTTGATCATGCTGCCCTTCTGCACGAACAGATCAGGGGTGCCAAGGATCTCACCTCGGGGCTCTGCCGGGGAAGAGAGAAAGTTCAGCTGAGGTCAACAGAAGTCAGAAGTTATACACACACACACACACACACACACACACACATAGAGAGAGAGAGTATTGATGATGATTCACGGCATCTCTCTCTGTATATATATCATCAGCAGCCGTTGGGGTCCACTGCAGGACCGGCCTATCCCTACCGAAGCACGGACTATACAGCCAATGTATCTCTACCCAGTGGCTTAAGCTGTCTGGTAGAGATTGTACGTAGGGTGAGAAGTGCTTGTGAGTGTGATTGTAGTGTTGTAGTGGCTTTGGGTGTGTATGTAGTTTGTGAACCAAGTGTAATCGGCCCGCCTTAAGCCGACTGGGTGCAAGCATACTAATATGCGACACTGGTTCAACCACAGCACCCCTTGTGTCCGCCAAAGTAGCAAGTGGCTTGGTGAACGCTTCCCAAAGTTTTTACAACTCTGCCGGGAGGCGAACCCGCGCTCACCAGCGTGCGAAACGCACACTCTACCACTGTACCACAGAGGCTCATATATATATATATATATATATATATATATATATATATATATACTGAATCTTGATGACAATATACGGTATATCTATCTACAGTATATTCTGGACCTGGAGCGGTGGCGTCCTCGTCGTGGGTCTACCCCCCAGGAGCTGTCGAAGAGAAGTGGAGGACAGCATGGGGGCCAAACCACCACAAACCCCCCCCCCCCCGGCCCCACACGGGGCTCGAGTACCTGGGAGTGGCTTCGGTCACCCGGGCAAGTACCACATCTCCCAACACAACACACACAACAACACCATTTTTTCTACACCGAGAAATAACTCCCCGGCTGTCATTTCTCGACGACTTCTTCTAGCTGGGGACATTGAGAGCAATCCAGGACCCACCAACAAATACATATGTCCAACATGCTCAAAAACTATCACGTTGAGCCGACAGACAAAGGGCTCAGTTCAATGCAATTCCTGCAAGAACTAGACCCATTACATCTGCACAACACTCGCATCCAGAAAACATTACACAAATACCTGGACCTGCTCCTTATGCTCCTTCCCCCCACCCACCAACCCCCCTACCAATCCTACTCCTACTTCCTGCACACCTCCACATCCAAACCCACCGATCCTTCCAACGCCATCCAGTCCCCCAACTCCTCCCATTCCAACCCATCCTACTCCACCTCAACCCTTACCTCCATCACAACCTCCTCCTACCCCTTCCCCTCCACCCACACCACCTCCCCCCCCATGCTGCTGCAGCCAACACACATCGGACACACAACATAAACATCCTTCAGTTAAACATAGATGGCATAAACACCAAAAAACAAGAACTCACACAATTCATCAAACAACAGAACATACACATTGCCATCTTCCAAGAAACAAAACTACACAAAGCACAGAAAACACCAACATTTCATAACTTCACCACCATTCGACAAGACCGGGCCGACGGCGGTGGCGGTGGACTCATCACCCTGGTACACAAATTCATCAACTTTGCAGATACCAGTGCACACACAAAGTTACTTCTCCCTCCACATGACTCCACAACAGAAATACAATCAGTTAAAATACGCACTGGTAACAAATCACACATAACAATCGCTAACACATACATTCCCCCCCAATCGTCCCCCACAGTACTACACAATCACTCTCCACAGATACCACATCACCAACATACCCAACATCATCTTGGGTGGTGATTTCAACGCCAAGTCGTCGGCCTGGCATGTCAACAACCCTGACGCCGACAAAGGGCAGGTACTACAATCCCAGACAGATCATCTTTTCATACTGAACAATCCAGACCAACATACCCATATCCCACACCAAGCCCTCTTCCTCCCATCATCTCCAGACATCACCTTCTGCTCCCCAAACCTCGCCCCCACTACATCATGGAGAGTGGTCAAAACCTTAGGTTCTGATCACCTCCCAGTCATCATCACTACCAAAACCAGAATCATCCCAGGTGGCCACAAACACACATACACTACTTATAAGAGAGCCAACTGGGAGGCCTTTGTAACTGAAACAGAACAACATTTCGAAACGCTAAACAGTACACCCATCACAAACAGTTCCCCACAGACCTAGACTACGCACCTTTCACTTACAACCAGACGAAGCACATCGCTGTGCACACTTTCAATACAATTATACAAAACGCAGACAAAAGACATATCCCTAGAGGCAACAGAAAGAGACACAACCCCAACTTCACACCAGAAATTCAAGGCCTCATCAGACAACGGGACACACTGCAACACTCCCCAACACCCCATACACAAGACACCGTACAACAAATACAAGAACTCAACACTCAAATAAACAATAAAAATCAGAACAGCAAACACTAAACTGGAAAAATTTCCTCCAAACACTTGACCACAAAACAAACATCAGCAAACTCTACAAAACACTAAACAGCATCACACTTTCCAACAGCAACACCACACAATCACATGCTGCCATCACAACAACAGACACCATACCCTCAAACAAACAACAAGCAAACACTCTCATCAATCACTTTTCACAAGTCAGCCATCTAAACCCCCATCCCGAAGACCGACGTATCATCCAACGTAAGAGACAGTTCCCCACAGACCTAGACTACGCACCTTTCACTTACAACCAGACGAAGCACATCATTAACAACCTCAAGAACTCATCTGCCTGTGGACCAGACAACATAAGCAACATTCACCTTAAACACCTTGGACCACAGGGCGTAGAAGCACTCACCATCATATCAAACTACAGCTACTCACACAACATAATACCCAACATCTGGAAGCATGGCAATATCATCACTATCCCTAAACCCAACAAAGACCCCACGTTGCTCTTCTCACACTGCCCCATCACACACCTCTGCACCCCCTCTAAAGTCACTGAACGACTGGTACTACAACTAGTCACACCTCACATTCCCCTAGCCCAGTCACAACATGGCTTTAGGTCACTATACTCCACAAACACCCTTCTTACAGATCTTACAGAGAGAGTTTTCGATGGCATGAATTCAGCTAGGCCACCACACAGAACACTCCTAATCACACTAGACATTAGCAAAGCTTTTGATGCCATCCCCCACCACAACCTCACAAACAAAATACTCAACACAAACATGCATGATAAAAAGATGGCTGGCAAACTACTTAGCAGGCAGATGTACACACGTAACACAAGCCGGTCAGTCTTCTACCATCAGAAACTTCACAAACGGTGTCCCCCAAGGATCTGTTTTGTCCCCTACACTCTTTAACCTATACATGCACGACATACCCACATCCCACACACCACAGATACACATAGCCTCCTATGCAGATGATATAACACTTACATGTACACACCAAAACGCAAACACAGCTGCACACATCATTCAACCTTACCTCAACACACTACACGAATGGTTCATCACAAACAGGCTCAAAATAGCCCCAGCCAAATCTACAGTGACTCTTCTCACAAACTGGACAGCAGAACACAGTCACATCCCACACCTCACCATAAACAACACTCCCCTACCACACACACACACACACACACACACACACACAAACACACAATCCTTGGTGTAACATACAATACATCAATGTCATTTAAACAACACATCACAAACATTAAAAATAAAATATCACCAAGACTCAATGCTTTTAGGTCACATGCCCATACAACATTCGGACACAACAAAGAAACGACCACCACAGTATACAAACAATACATATGTTCAGTGAAGAATTATGCAAGCCCTGCCTGGGCTTCTAACCTCACCAAAACACACTACAACACTCTACAGACCATATAGAACAAGGCCCTAAAAATAATCACAGGCTGCACAGCCACCACACCCACAGACCACCTACATCAAGAAACCAAAGTCCTCAAAGTCAAGGATCACCTAGATATGAGAGGCACCCAGTTTCTTGCTGCAGCCTTCACAAACCCACAACATCCACTATTTTACATGGCATCACATCCACCCACACCAAGGAATATCAAAACAACACCCAAAGCACATTATTGAAGACTGCATTGCACACAATCACCTACGCCAACAACACAACATACTCTCTTTGAGAGCTCTGTGGGAAAGCCCGGTCTCGGCTATGGCCTTCCTAAGGGACTCGGGGCTGTTCGGCCAGACTGCCTAGGGAACAACAACTACTACTACTACTACTACTACTACCACTACTACTACTACTACTACAGTATATTCTGTCTTTCTATCTATCTATCAATATCCACCACCTACAAGCTTGTGGCTATAGTGTGGAGTGTAATAACAGGTATAGGTCTACAAATCTCCTCTCACCTTGAATGCTGTCTTGTTTCTGTGCTTTATTCATTTCTTATCTGTGCACTTTTGCCATTCTTACATCTTAATCATTTTAGAAGAAAATTTATGTTTTCTAGTATGAAATTAAAATCAAGTCTTTGGAAAATAAACTGAAGTCTTTTACCACTTTATTGGGTTCGTGACATCACAACCCGTCATGGCCTCACTCCAGCTGCCCGGGACCTGCAACCTCTCTCATACCGGATCATTACACTAGCAGGAGTTTTTTTTTTTTTTCTCATACTGTGCTGCAGCAAAAAGTAGTGATGGCTTTATTTGGATCTCTCTCTCTCTCTCTCTCTCTCTCTCTCTCTCTGCAGCACTCACCCAGCACCATGAGGTACGTGGGGAATGCCATGATAGGTTTGGTGCTGATCTGACACTCGTAGGTCCCCTGATCCCTGGGCTGGGCAGACTTGATCCGAAGCGTCCACTGGTTGGTTCCGTTGAGGTGGATCGCCTCGTAACGCAGATCCGTCGTGTACGTATACCGACCCACCGTCAGGATCCGCAGGTCACGCCCTCGGATCCATGACACCTGTAGAAGGGAGACACTATAGGTGCTATGTATGTTAATGTCTCCAGTTATCTGGATGCTGACCCAGACGACTGGATGATGGATAATTAGTTCGAACTCGTTCCTGGTTACAGACACAAGTTAATACCGCACGTTTTATTAAGCAATCCCAAGATCCATGATCCCTTTGGAGATTAGTGGTGTTAATGTGTTATTGAAGCAAACGTTTGTTTTCCTGCAAAATAAATTAGTCAAAAGATTTCTTCTGGTAACTTGTATTTGTTCTTGATATAATAAGAAACGTAAGGTTCTTATTTCCTTTTCTTCCTGCAAAGAGCCATACAGTACTTCGTCTTTGTTAACTTCTATGTTGCAGACAATGCGGTTCATATATAAGACATTTCATTTCAGTTCTTGTTTGGTTCAGTCTGTTGGTGTGAGGAGTGCTGAAACTTCGACTGCTTCGTGAATTACTAATCAACTACAGTATGCGAACAATGGACGTAAAAACTACTATCAGTTGTGGAAAAGGATTTGAGACGTAGAAAATAATGCAGGATAGACGATGCTGACGCCGACTGAGTACACAAGAACTGGGATGCGTTATATGTGGACCACTCCCTGTACTTGATTACTTTTGTACTCCACTTGTTTTGTCCTTCCATAAACACAAATTTCAGTTATGACAGGATTGTGATAAGCTATGACTTTACGTCCTGGAGTTATAAGGAAAGAGTTCTGTAGTGGTTCCGTGAAGAAAAAAGATTTAAGTGTCTCAAGGGCTGGAGTATGAGCGAGTGAGAGTTCTTGGTAAAAGGCTGCAGCCACGACATTGTTATATATTATTGTGGTGCTGCTGCTTCTGCTGCTGTTGTTGTTGCTGATGTTTCATCTCAGCATTTTCACCTAAGATAATTTTATGCGCTGCCTTTATTTCTAGATCTTATTTCAGTCACCCCATATTTTTAGGTGAATTAGATGATGATGATGATGATGATGATGATGATGATGATGATGACGGTTTTACATACTTGTTCTCTTCTTGTGAATTGTCTTCGAAAGAAAGTTTCCTTGCCGTGGCCATGAAGCATGTGCATCCCTGTAATTAGTGGAGCTATATTAGTCAAGAGCAACCATACAGGTTGTTATTATGGCAAAGGCAAAAGGTGTTCACCTTCCATTAATTTCCTGAATCGGAACTGTGAAATACATGCTCAAAATAGCTTCTAAACCACTATGACCAGGTCCTCGAAGTTATAGCTTCCAGTATCCAGCATCAGTGGAGAGTCTGGCATGGCCAAGGCCACACACTCTTCAGACCAAAGGATGCTTAGAATATCTCGATATCTTGATCTACCCGTTGTTGGAATCTAAACCTTGATGTTTACAACGCCCAAATTCTTGTTACTTGGCTGATCTTCTTGAAGTGTGATATGTTAAATGAGATACTGTAGACCTTAATGAAGCCAGACGACCTGGTGACTCATTTTCAATCCTACCTCACCTCAAATGGGAGATGACAACGATGATGATTTTTTTTTTTTTTTCATTACTTCTGAATTCTAATGCCATCATCCTTTTCGAGTAAAGTGCTGACTTGTTTTGATTCTTTGGTATATGTAGTCTTTTCGAAATGACAGAGCCACAGTGAATTTCTTCACTACTAGAGTGCCTCTTAAACGGAATGAAATCATCTGGTAACAACAAGAATATAATGCGTGTTTACTGTTTTCCATTGACTTGACGCCTTTCACCTTGTTTATTTCGTTGTTTTCACATGGCGACTTTTGCTTGTTTGCATCTGTTACTTGCATCTGCAGATTCTGACGCCTTCACTTGATGACACAGATACAAATGGTCGGCTTCACTGCTCGTCTGTACAACCTCCTTCAACTCCCTTCCAGTCCCCTAAAAGGAAGGTCGCGACTGCGGGAAAATAGCAACTGCAGCCTTCAATTCATTCAGTTCATGTGCAGATAAGCCTGGGTCACCATTAAAACGGCATATAAAAAGGAAACATACATCGATTTAGCTGTAATCCTGCAGCAAGATAACTTCATAGATCACACAGGTCACTGATATGAAAACCTTATTATATTTTTTCCACGGAATGTTACTTTTGTCACTCCAAGATGTGGTGAGGAAGAAGTGGTGCTAGACCATGATGGTGTGGGCATGTTGTGAGAAAACGGTATGAGAAAGTTTCGTAAGAAGCTGGAATAAAAATAAAGGTTTGAGGGATATGTATAAAAGACAACTATAAGACGGAGGGGAAAAGGAGTGGTGCTGTGATGGTGAGAGTGGTGATGTGGTGTGGTGGTATAAGGGCGTACTTGTGTAAAAGTGTGGTGATGCGAGGATGTGGCGGTGTGAGGGAGTGGTGGCCTGAGTCATGGTGTGAGGGTGTGGTGGTGTAAGGATGAGGTGGTGCAAGGGTTTGGTGATTTGAGGATGTGGTGATGCAAGGGTGTGGTGGTGTGATGGTGTGATGGTGCTAGAGCATGTTGATGTGAGGATGTGTGGTGTGAGGGTGTGGTGGTGTTAGGATGTGGTGGTGTGGTGGCGTGGGTGGTGTGATGGTGTGGTGATGTGATGGTGCTAGAGCATGTTGATGTGAGGATGTGTGGTGTGAGGGTGTGGTGGTGTAAGGATGTGGTGGTGTGATGGTGTGGGGTGCTAGAGCATGTTGGTGTGAGGATGGGTGGTGTGAGGATGTGTTGTGTGAGGGTGTGGTGGTGTAAGGATGTGGTGGTGTAATGGTGTGGTGATGTGATGGTGCGGTGGTGTGATGGTGTGGTGGTGTGATGGTGTGGTGGTGTGAGGGTGTGGTGGGTTGAGGATGTAGTGGTGTAAGGGTTTGGTGTTGCGAGAGTGTGGCAGTGTGATGGTGTGGTAGTGCTAGTGTGTGATGGTGTGAGAGTACGGTGGTGTGAAGGTGTAGTGGTGCTAGTGTGTGGTTGTGTGAGATTGTGTTGGTGATGGTGTGATGGTGCTAGGTTGTGGTGGTATGATGGTGTGGTGGTGTGAGGGTATGGTGGTGTAGTATTGCGTGGCCTCTTTAGCAACGCGGATCCCGAAGGCGACTTGCTGACTGGCAGGGAAGTGGCTGAAGGAAGTAAGAGGAAGTAGGAGGTATGTGGAAGACAGGTAGTAGGTATAAGTGGGAGGAGATAGAAGATATGAGGCGAGGATAGAGGGTAGGTGGTTCGAGATAAAGGAGGACGATAGGGGGTTGGGAGGAGGTCGATAGAATAGGAAATAAGCAGGGGAATGTAGCTGGGAGATAGATATTTTGGAAAGAGATAGGAGGAAGAGACCGCAGGTTTATACAAATAACGTAATAAAAAGTTTAGAAGTAGGGTTTCGAGCATTACAGTTGGTGGTGTGCGATGAGAGGTAGAAGGTACAATAAACATGAAAGATAAGGAACGAAAGTACCGTAGGTATATACAACGGTAAGAGATAAGGTAAGAGATAAGGATTTGGATTAGGAGGTTGGCAGTAGGTCGTAAGTAATGACAGACGGAAGGTACATAGGTAAGTAGGATGTTGGAGGGAAAGAGGTAGAAGGTTGAAGACAAGAGGCAGAATGTATTTAAAAACTTAGGAGGAATATTGGGAAGGAAACAGAACGGGAGATAAGAAAGGCGTAGGAGGTGCGAATAGGTAACAACGAACCAAAAGTTAATACATAGTGTTAGGAAGGAAAGTGGAAGTTGTAAGAAGGTAGATACTGTAGGTTGCAAAAAATGAGGAGACAAAAGTAACAAGAGGAAAAGAATACACAGGAAGGAGGAATGAAAGAAGCAAGAAAGCATGAGGAAGGGAGAAACAGGAAGACAGAAGATAAGCGCCAGGAAAAAATGAGGGATAGGAGGTAAGAGGCAAGAGGTCATGTCATTTCAGGTCACGTAAGTTCATGTCAAGTCACCTGCGCCACATCCCGCAGTCGCTGTCACACCATCGGCTTTAACACTGATGTATCCCGGCCACTTCTACCCGGCAAACGCATGTCTTCCCCGCTCAGTCAGTAAGTTCTATCACTCTCCATCCATCCATTTATCTATCTATCTATCTGTCTACCTATCTATCTGTCTGTCTCTTTGTCTATCACAGCCACCTCTACTCGTCAGACGCGTGACTCCCTCGTTTTGTCCACGGGCTGTATCATGCTCTGTCAGTCTGACTGCCTAGCTTTTTTTGTCAACCTTTCTCTTTATATATTTACCTCTCTGTTAAATTTAGACCTACCGTGGAACGGCGGTTACTTACTCACCTCTCTATACAAGTGACCTGAGTCTGTGATTCGATTCTACACCATGTCGGGCATTTAAAGTGGGTGCTGATGGTATGTGCTTTCATATGTTTGATTTTGTTAGCACTCTTCCGGTTCGGGCATGATATAAACCGACTATGACACACATGCATCATTCTTCCTACAGACTTTCTCCCCCAATTCCACCCTGGACGATTCCGGTGAAGTTCCTCCATCACTTCCCCTCTCTGACCTCCTCATGACAGACATTAAAATTTCTTCACTCGATGTATTATCGGCCATCACTGGCCTCGATAGGAACAAGGCATATCGGCCTGATGGGGTCCCTCCTGTTGTTCACACGAACTGTGCTTCTGTGCTTACACCGTGCCTAGGTGGACTCTATCACATCTGTCTGCCAACTTGTACCTTTCCTTCATGGTGGAAGGTTGCTCACATGCAGTCTGTCCCAAAGAAGGGTGACCATTCCCAACCCTCTAACTATCACCCAATTGCTTTAACATCATGTATTTCAAAAAATTTTGAATCAGTTCTTAACAAAAAAATGTTAAAGCAGCTTTCCTTTCACAAACTTCTTTCTGATTGTCAGTATGGGTTCCGCCAGGGACGCTCGACTGGTGATCTTCTTCCCTACCTTTCAGACTCCTGGTCATCCTCCTTTCGGGACTATGGCGAAAGCTTTCCTGTTGCACTGGACATCTCAAAGGCTTTTGATCGAGTCTGACAAAAATCTTTAATTTCCAAACTGCCCTCTTACAGTTTTTATCCTTTTATCCGTGCCTTCATCTCCAGCTTCCTTTCTGGTCGTTCTATAGCCGCTGTTGTAGACGGCCACCATTCTTCTCCCAAAGCTATCAACAGCGGTGTTCATCACGGTTCTGTCCTATCACCAACTCTCTTCTTTCTATTCATCAATGACCTTCCCGTACATCTAACCCTGTCCATTCATACACTGACTCCACCCTTCACTGTTCCATTTTCTTCCCACAGCGATCATCTCATCAATTACTTCAGCAAACAAGGGATGATGCTATGGCACACACAATGTCTGAATTAGCTTCTGTCTTTGATTGTGGTAAAAGTAATTTTTTTTTTCAATGCTTCAACAACTCAGTTCTTACATCTTTCAACTAGTCAAAATCTTCCGCAGTTGTATCCTCTAATTTTTTATAATATCCAACTTAATCCTGCATCATCTTCAAACATACTCAGGGTTTCACTCTCTCGGGATTTATCTTGGCAAGATCATATGCCTCACTTATAACATCTGATTCCAACAGATAAGGTGTGCTAAGCCGACTCAGTGCCTCTTTTACCCTAGCACAGTCGTTGACTTTATACACGGGTTTTATTCGGCCCTGTGTAGAGCACATTTCTAATGTGTGGGGAGGTTCCTCAGATACAGCACTTCTCAACAAGGTGGAAACAAAGGCTTTTTGTCTCATTAACTGTTCTCCTCTTACTGCCTCCGTTCAACCTCTATCTCATCACCTCACTGTTGCATCTTTATATCTTTTCTATTGCTTCTTCAATGGTCACTCTTCCTCTGAACTGTCTACTTGCATCTCTTCACCACTGCAGCGGGCACGTAGCACCCGTCTGGCAACGAACTCTCATCCCTTTTCTGTCCAACTCTCTAGTGTAAGAGTTAACCATTAATCCCACTCCTTCAAGTATGCAACAGGTCAACTCTGGAACTGTCTTCCCCTATCTGTATTTCCTACTGTCTATGGCCTCCAGTCTTCCAAACGCAGTGTATCCAGACATCTCGAAATGAACAGATCTTGAGTTTCTGCTCTCCGTTACCTTTTTTTTTTTTTTTTTTAAGGAATAATCTTACAGACTTCTGGCCTTTTGTTCCTTCTTCCATGCATAAAAAAGACACCCCTTCCCCATTCGTACCTCACCAGCATGAGCAAGGGTCATTACACACACTGCCAAACCAAATAAACTAGCAATCATCACATTACTACACCTGACCTAACCGAACACTGCCACACAACACACTGAGTCATAAATTACAGCAAGTAACATGGCCACATCATTCATTGCCATACCTCACACTGCTACGCCACACCCTACCACATCTCACATGACATATCATACAGTGCCACAGTTTACACTACAATCACACACTGCCACACCTCGCATTGAAACATAATACCACGCCTAACACTGCCACACCTTACATATAACTTACAATGCTACGTCATACAAAAACACCGGCCCTAACAATACTTCTACTGTCAATCCACACACACACACACACACACACACACACACACACACACACACACACACACACACACACACACACACACACACACACACACACATACACACACACACACACATACACACTGTCACATCTCTTTGTTACATCTCACACTGGCCCACCTCCAGTCTCGAGTACACTTTTCGAAAAATGCGTCATGAAAAGTCCAGTGTGTATTGTACTTCCACCAATAAAGCCTTCTTCTTCAGATGTTGTTTCCCATTTGTCCCTCTCCTTCATCCACTCTCAGGCACTATCTGCTCATTTTTCCAGTATGGGCGTCCCGAAATCAGTAAACAAATAACTAGGAGGAACTTCAAAACCTTCGAGCTCTAGGTCCAAACGGAATTCCTCCAATAGTGAAAAAGTGTTCCCCAGAACTTGCTCCTTTTCTAGCTAGGTTATTCAGACTATGCATACGTACTTTTTAATTCCCTAACTCATGGAAAGATGATAACATCAACTCAATTCCGAAGAAAGGAAGTTCCTCTGATCCTTCTGATTACACACCAATAGCTACCAGTATCGCATCCTATCATGGTAAAGTATTTGAGGTTGTCGTTAAGAGCACACTGTTAAACATCTTGAATCCACCAGCTTACAGAACTTAGTGAGGGAGGGTATGGAATTCGCCACGAAAGATCCACTGCTGATGTACTGAGTCTCGTTACTTAAGCGGTTCATCAGTCAACTTACCAACAAGGAGAAATCAATGCAATTTCCCTTGACAGAGTGTGGCATCGTTCCCTGCTATCAAAACTCAATTGCCATGGCCCATCATCTTTTGTCCCACTAATTTCCTCACATCTCCACCACGGAAAGATAAGAGTAAAGGAACATGATGCATATTCCAATTTCCACACAATTAACGTTAGTGTGCCGCAAGGTTCAGTCTTGGTTCCAACCCTGTTCCTCATTCATATTAATGATCTCTTGTCTGTCACCAATAATATCATTTACTCATGTGCAGATGAGTCAACGTTTCATAGTTTCTTTACACTTTAATACCCATTCACAAAGTTTGATATCTCTAACTCCCAGCTCAGCACAGCAGTATCCGCAAAATCGAGATTTTTCTAAGATAACAAATTGGAGACAATATAAGATTGTCTCATTTAATGCAGCAAAAACAAAATACTCGTACATCCAATTTACTAATTGATATTGCCTTATTCCTATATTAACTTGAATGCAACCAGTATTCCTGTCTCTGAAAGTATTGAAATTCTCGGTGTTTCGTTTAACAATACCCTCAGTTGGACCTCTTACGTTAGATCACTTGTTAAAACCGCTTTAAAGAAACATGGATTATTGTACAGAATCTGTAACTTCTTCATTGGCGAGTCGTTAGCTATAATATACAAGTCATGTGCGCTCTCAGTTCGAATACGGCTCATCCTTGTGCAGTGAATGAAGAAGAGTTGCATTAAAAGAAGACTGGAAAAAATGTAAACAAAGCTATTAGCTTAAATAATAAAGCAATTACAAACGAACTACTTCCCCTACAAGTAAGTCAGAATGTTGTCTCGCTGGCATTATTTTACAGATACTTTTATGGCAATTGTTTGGACGAAGGTGCACCCACTATGTCACCTCCCTCCGCCTTCCCCCGTGCTACTGGGGCATCTGGTAGCATTTATGACTGGACTGTCACACTGTCACATTGCAAAACTTCTGCCTTTTGAAATTATTTTATTCCCCGAAGTGCTTCTCTTTGGAACTGTCTTCCCCAGATTTGTTCCCCCCCCCCCCCAAACTGCAGCTCACAGCAGTTCATGTTCAACTATTTCAGATTTTTTTATAAATGGAGGACACTTGTAGTCTGTGGTATGGTTTTTTATTTGTTTTACTTCCTGTGTTCCATTTCCGTAAAGGAAAAAAAAAAAAGTTTAATATGAGAAGAGAATGCAAAAGAAAGAAAAAATTTTTGGCAATTATGTCTAGCATGCTGGAGATCCTATGCGAAATGAACGAGACTGGTAGTGATTGCGGTCTCTAGTTTATTAACTCTCTCGCTTCTGAGACATTTATTACAGTATTTTCGTACGGTTAAGCATCGTGGCACAGTTATAACTGGGCAGCTTCATCGCTCGGTTACATAAGCGTCCTTCAATTTCCTTCTGTCCCCCTGAATGAGGATAGTGGACCAGAGGAGAAGGAATCCATTGGCTTCATGTTTCAGATGAACCTGGAGTTACATCAGTTACTGATACTATTACTCCGGTTTAACAGAACCTCCGGTAGCGGAGGAATTACTGTAATAATGACAACATCTAATCCTTTCATTTCGTCAAGTCTATCGCAAGCTAAATTGTCTGAAAATGTTAATGCCACCATCATTGGTGGCTGAGCTTGTTTTTTCACCCCGATTTGTTTGCCTGTCTGTCCGCTGGATTATAAAGTGCCTTTGGATATTTCATACCACCTCTTCCTTAAAGATTTATTCTGCACGTTGGACCTCAACTGGCAAATGCATCTCGTATCTTACTGATGCAACAATGTCGTTGCGAAACGATGTAAATAACATGTAGGAGAATGTTAACGTGTTATAATGGGAGGCTCATAATGAAATTTGTAGGGAAATTTCAGATGATCCAAGAGAGAAGTAATGTAATTTTGAAGGAAGCACATCAAAACACCAGGCCGGAGTATTTCTTCCAACAGAGAGGTTCAATATAATTTGAAGAATATACTGTAGAGATTGGGTTCTATGCAGTTTCATATTAGATCAACCTGAAACACCTTGAATGCATTGCTCAGCCTGGTGATCGTATGCTCTCTATTGACTTCTGACTGGCTGCTGACTGCTGACTATCAGCTACCTACTGGCCATTGACTGCCTGTTGACTACTACTGACTGCTTAGTGACTATTGACTGACGGCCTACTGACTCTCTACTGATTACTAACTGAAAACTAGCTGCTGACTGCCTAGTGTCTATTGATTGCCAACTAATTTTTGACTGCCTAATGACTACTGACACTCTTCTGGCTGCTGACAGTCTACTGACTGTTTACTGACTGTTGACTACCTACTGTCTGTCTAGTGACTAATGGCTGCCGACTGACTGTCTCCTGACTATTGGCTGCCTACTGACTCCCCACTGACTATTACTGCCTACTGACTACCTACTGACTGTTACTGCCCACTGACTCCCTACTAATTAATACTGTCTACTGACTGTTGACTTCCTACTGACTGACAACTGACTCCCAACTGACGACTGACTGCCTACTGACTATTAACTTCCTACTGACTGAAAAATGACCCCTAACTGACTACTGACTGCCTACTGGCTATTGCCTGCCTATTGACTGAGAACTGACTTCCTGCTGACTGTTGATTGTCTACTGACTATTACTGCCTACTGACTACTGACTCCCTACTGACCATTAATTGTCTCCTGACTACTGACTGGCTGCTGACTGACAACTGACTCCCTTCTGACTACTGACTGCCTACTGGCTATTAACTGCCTACTGATTCTTGATGACGTACCTGGCTGCTTACTGCTTACTGACTACTTATACTGAATCTTGACTGCCTTCTGACTCTTGACTGCCTACTGACTCTTGACTTGCGACAGACTACTTGCTGCTTATTGACTGCCTACCGGCTACTGTCTGCCTAATGACTATTGACTACCTATTGGCTACTGCCTGCTTTGCGACTCTTGACTGCCGGCAGACTGCTTACTGCTTAATGACTGCCTACTGACTATTGACTTTCTACTGACTTTTGACTACCTACAATTTGCTTATTGCTTATGACTGCATACTGACTAATACCTGCCTACTGATTACTGACTGCCTACTGACTGTCTCTCCAGGTGCATTATAGGATGCATTTCAGTGACCTGTTTGAAAGGACGCAAGATCAATCCCAGGCTGGGGCAGGGAAGTGACGTGATTTGAGGTTCATTAAACCCGTCTTTAGTGATCTTCCACAAGACCCAGCGACATGTCATAAAAATAACCCCCATGACACAACAGCTACAGTCCGGAAACGGGCAGAGCTGCCATGTAGTCAATATGGACGGAGGATATTTGTGTCAAAGTAGTGCTAGGTCTTAGGATGGGCAGTGCAGTTATATGTTTATGGTCCACACACACACACACACACATATATACATGCCATCAGCTGCCGTACAGCACAAGAGAGCATACAGCAGCACTTCATCAGCGGTCAATACTCCGCTTACAGGTCTGTGGACTGAAGATAAAGAAGAGACACCGAACCTTGAATATTACTTATTAGTTTAGCAAGATGTCAGTAAAGTAAGACGTAGTACGACATGCTGTAAAGAAACATGTCATCGCAGCAAACTTGTCATCGCAGCTCTACGTACAGTTAATTTAGGTTAATTGATAATGCAGTAACGTCACGACAGTCCTCTCTCTCTCTCTCTCTCTCTCTCTCTCTCTCTCTCTCTCTCTCTCGTAATACATAAACATCCTCCCATTACAAAAATCACCCTTACGTCATCTAAGTATATGACATTTACAATTTTCAAGTTTTCTCCGGCAAAACGTTATCAAAGGGTCATCTATAATCTCGCCACAAACACGCATAAATGGGTTGGGAGAAGCGGCATTTCAAGACCTAGGAAAAGTAAAATGACCTCTCTTGTATTACTTGCTGAGGGACCTAGAGAAGAGAATGATTTTTCTAAGTGTTAGCCTTTTTTTGGCGGAAGGAGACAGACGCCTTCACGTGGTGGCACTGATAAAATCGAGTGACTCTACTGCCTGTTTAACAAAAGTCCACCAACTCCCTCTCTGTCCCATGAGAGGAGGGTGGTTAACTACAGGAGAAGGGCAGCTCAAGCTGGGTTCACGTTTCAGATGACCCTACAACACAACACCACCACCAGCACCAAACACAACAACAAGGTATTTCAGCACGGCACGGTACCTTTGTTCATCAAGGATGGCTGGGCTTACTGTACTGAAGGGAAGCCTTTTTTTATTTAAGGTAGAAGTTTGTAAAATTTTTCAGGTTATTTTCATAGTAAAACCGACATTTTACATTTTAAAAATTCTGCAAGGTTATTAAGTTAAATACTTTCTTCGTTGCACCTAATTTGGCACTTAGTTTAAATTTTCATAATGGCTATATTATGGCTGTGGTCCCGAATACTAATGATTTGCTCTCAGATTTAGTGATTAGATTATGGTTCCATATTGCAAAAGCAATTTTTTTTTTCTTTAGTTCATTTTTGGATGCTAAAAAGTCAAGTTTCTTTAATCTCATCCTAAGGTAACCTTATCTAACCTACCCTAACTTGACCTTTGAACACAACATGAATTAACTAAACACTGTCTTAACCTAATGCAACCTAACACTAACAGCCTAACCTAACCTACTACAGCTTAACCCGGAATCACTTATCCTACCCTATCATTGACTGTCAAACCTAATCTATCCCATACCTAACGGCCCAACCAAACCTCACTGCCTATTCCTATCAGCCTTACCTTATCGAGATTAACCTGGCCTTTACTATCCCAAACCCTCCGAGAAAAGACGAATTAGTGTTGAAGCTGAATAGACTTCGGAAGTCTGCTGAAGGGGACCGTAGTTAGTAAAGAAAGTTGGTAATATATATTATGCATCGCAACCTTACCAGATTCCCTTCTCCCTACCCCCAACCGCATCCCCTTCCCCTAACTCCACCCAATTCAAACACCACACATCCCAATTCCACTCCCCCCCACCCCTCCAGCTCCACCCCACACCTTTCTCCTTACCCAACCCAGCCACAATCGCTTCACGACAACTCCACCTCTTCCACCCCAACACCATCTCGTCTTTCCATTGCTCCCCACCCCTCCTCACCTGTGTTGTGTGTACGAGGACAAACTGAGGAAAGCCATATCAATAATGCATTTCTTGCTTCCGTCATAGATTATTAGCTTATTGAACACTTCTGCTAGTGAACCAAGTGATCCCCCCCCCCCTATTTTATTTATTGATGCTTCTGCAATAGAGGATTTATCAACTTAATGAAGGTCTATGCTAGCGAGGCAAGTAGAAACTAGTTCAAGCGATGAACAATAAAATTCACATCATAGCCTTTAGCCGTTTATAAGTTTGGGTACTTGTGTGTGTGTGTGTGTGTGTGTGTGTGTGTGTGTGTGTGTGTGTGTGTGTGTGTGAGCGCTGGTAAGTGGTGTCGACACGCAGACCGGGCTCTACAAAACAACTCAGACATAAAATGAAAGCGTCGATTTAGACAGAATTGGCATGGGAATGAGAGTGGCGTGAAGAGAATGTAGTCGTGCAAAGAGTGAAGGTCATGCAATGTGCGTGTGGTGTATTTTCCGTTTGATATTAGGTGCGTGTGGTGTACAGACAACGTTTGGTATTACACTCTTGGGGTGTAGAGTACATGTGATGTGGCATAGAGTGCGCGTGTTGTAGAGTGAATGTGGTGCATAGTGCTTGTGGTGTTAGTTCACGTGGTAGAGAATACGTCGTTATTAGAGTGTAAGTGAATTGGTGTACGAGTAGACAGTGTGTGGTGTAGCATCATGGGGTATACAATGAGTGTGGTGCAATGTGCGCGTGGTGGACAGAGCGTGTGGTTTGAAGCGAGTCTTGTGCAAAGTTCGATGGTGTTATCTGCGTCTGGCGTAGAGTGTGTGTGGTGTCAAGCGCGTTTGGTGAAGTGTAGTGTGATACAACACGTGAGGTGTGCCATTTATAATGTGTACGACATGAATGACAGTATGTGGTGGTACCGAGAGAGAGAGAGAGAGAGAGAGAGAGAGAGAGAGAGAGAGAGAGGGGGGGGGTGCAACCCGAACATTTTACTCTATATTTTATTCTTGCTATCTCGATTATTTGTGTAAGATTAAGGGAGGTTCTTCGTTGTCAAAGGGTTTATGAAGGCTGCTGTGTCTGTCCTCCCCAGCTCGGGAAGTCTCTTCTGAGGTGAATAAAATCTCGGGATTAGCAACAACAAACGAAACAATGGCGTCATCGTAGTAAATGAGTTAAGCCTGTTCCTTCGTTGTGAAAGGGGTAATGAGGGTTGTATCTATCCTCTGTATGTGAAAAAGTCTCTGACGGGTTGAATAAAGTCGTTTACAAACAGCAACAATAAACCAAACTATGTCGTCATTGTACTCAGTGAGTTAAGTCTGATCTCATCTTTACACAACTTCAGTAATCGAGTAGATCTTTCTGGCATGCATTCACACCATATAGTGCTGCATTCAGGTAACTCTGCACAGTGTTAGCCCCTTCACTGCTGGGTAGTTGGTGTAGCAGTGGTAACACATCCAGCTCCCACATTGTACGCATCGAGTTCGATTCTTGGGCAGGTCAGGCTGATAGAGAAACTTTGTTTCTCCCTTGTCCCTATTGACCTTGCAGTACAAGTTTAAATCGTCTGGAGATGAGAAGAAAAGCATCACACAGGAATCACTTAGTTAACCAGAATAAGCTCAATGTAGTCGTCTGACAGTAACAAAAATATATTTCCAAAAGTCTCTCCTAAGCCGAGTTTAATTGTCCGAAAATGGAAAAAAAAAAAAAAAAAGGCGTCACCGTACTAAAAGGACTAAGTTAAATATATCGCCTAGCTATACTCTTTTTACTCTACCTTGGTCTAAAAGTGTTACTTCTCCATCTTCAATGTAGAGTTGTAACAACAGATTAACACTGTAATGACACTAGTTAAGAAATAGTGCTGTGTCACCGCACTGTTGGGATAAGTTGAATATACATCGCTTGGCAGTAGTACTGAAAACAGACCTTACCCTTTTATCATAACTTGGTCTAAAATGCTACCGCTCCATCTTGAACGTCAAGCTGTAACAAAAGATTAACGCTATGATGCTGGTCACAAAGAAATGTTGCGGGAAGGGTGCTGAGCAACAGCACTGTCTTTTTTCTGACACAGAGCTATGTGAAATAAGCTGGAAAATGATGTAATATCGGCTTAGGTAAGGTGAAAGTATGTCGTCGTAAAGAGTGGTTTGACCACTTAAATCCTATGACGTACTTGTCTACTTTATTGTTGCTACTCTCAGGAAGGTTTAGTGTGTTTTGGGGAGATCTGTTGTGGTACAGGGGTTAATGGAGGCTATAACTAACCCCTTCAGTTCAACGTATCTCGTAAATTGAATAAAATCGTCTGCTGTAGTGAGACAGTGAGCCGGTTAAAGAAATCTCTCTAACCCCTTCATTTCGATAAGGTCCTCCAAAGATGAATGAAAGAACCTGAAGATAGTTAAACAACAAGTTACGTCAAGGGAGTGAAGGGGGTAACTGCGCTGTTGCTAAGCTATCTATCTATATCTATCTATAGCCCGACGCCCTAATCCCGCAAAGGGTGGCCGCAGACAAAACGCCTCCAAGTCACTCTGTCACCCACCATTTGACTCCCCTCCCCCCACTCACCCCCCCCTCCCTCATATACCTCTCAACTCCATCCCTCCACCTCATCCTCGGTCTACCCCTCCCTCTCCCTCCCTCCACCTCACCTACATACACCCTCTTAGTCAGTCTTTCATTCTCCATTCTCTCCACATGTCCAAACCACCTCAGTGTATTTCTCCTAATCTTTTCAACCACATCCACATCTACCCCACAACGTTCCTTCACTTCTTCATTCGTCAACCTGTCCCTCCACGTCACTCCACATGCTCCTCTCAAGTAACTCATTTCCACTGCTCTCACTCTTGACTTGTTCCCCTCTTGCAATGTCCACGCCTCGCTTCCATACGTCAGGGTAGGGATCACAATACCATCATGCAGTGACTTCTTAACTTCCATACTCACCTCCCTATTTCTCATCACTGCTTTCAGTGTACCAACAACCTTTCTTCCCTGCTGTACCCTTTCACGTACTTCATCCCCCAAAGTTCCATCCTTACTCATCACACTACCCAAGTACTTGAATGCACTCACATTCTCCATATCCTCACCATCCAACCTCACTGCACACTCTGTGACTTCATTCCTCTCAAACACCATAACTTTACTTTTGTTTACATTAACTTTCAGTTTCCTAACCTGTCCTAATTCTCATCTTTTCTGACACCTGTTATGTCGCTTTTCCATTCACACTCCTCTGAGCTAATCTGGGTTGGTTTGCTCTAAATTTACCTAACTTCGTCCATTACAGCTGCAGTAATTGCACTTTGTGATTGTTTATTCCAATTACAATAGTAATCACTTACCCTTCCCGGCATTCTCTTACGTACTCTTGTTAAGCTATGCCCGTGTGACTCACTCTTAGCTGAATAAAACCGTCTGCATTTAGGTAGACATAGAATAAGAGAATTGTTCTAATCATGGGAGGGCTAATGGTACCAGTAGTAACATTATCAGGTTCCTGTGACTGGCTCATAGCTGAATAAAATAGTTTGTAGTTAGGTCGATATAGAATAGTGGAGTTTTTCTGGCCATGGGAAGGCCAATGGTGCCAGTAGTAACACTATCGGGCTTCTGTGGCTCACTCTTCGCTACTCAAAATCATCTCCAGTCAGCTGGAACAGAATTCGAAAGTTGTCCTCATCATGAGAGGACTAATAGTTCCAGTAGCAATACTCTCGCTCTTATACGACTCAGTTAGTTGAATAAAATCACCTGGCTCTAAACTGAAGAATATACGAGACAAGACGCACGCAACAGGGGGTTAACAGCTTAGCTGCTGGCCAAGAGTAGTCATACTGGATGATCAATTTGACTATTAACCAAGGAGTCTCATTCATACCTCATAACTACGGCTCATCGGATTTCATATAACCACTACTTAGTAGTCAAGTTGTTGGAGTGGCCCAGTTCCGTCAGGGGAAAACAAACCAACTACACCACCTCCTCCTCCCCACAGGATGTTTTGGGGAGAGGATGGCAAGTGGTACCTTGGTCCCCCATATTTTGACTAGGTTCTTGTGACACAACGTTACCAGTCTCGCTTAGGGGATTTGAAATTCTCTCTCTCTCTCTCTCTCAGCTGCCGGGAGAGAGGCAGAGAACGTAAAATAGTGAAATCTCTTATCTGTGGGAGCGTGTCACTGGAAGGAATGGTGGTGGTAGTGGAAGAAGAGGAAGGAGTTGGGGATTGAAGAAGCAAGGAAAATGAGAAATAGTAAGAAAAATAAGAAACAGGGCAGGAAAACAGATATTCACATTGTCAGGCTCCTATGACTCACTCTGCTGAACAAAATCGTCTGACGTTGGATGGAATAAATCATTGGAAAAGAGGCGACCATGGGAAGATTCATGGTGACACGATTAACACTGGGATTCTTGTGACTCACTCTCAGTTGAACTAAATCGTCCCAGTACTAGAACTTGACTCACCCGAAACTGTTCCACTTAAAATTCAGACAAGACACGTAAAATCCATTCTAGACAATTTACCTACCAACAAAGCTCCAGGACCAGACGGAATTCCTCCAATTGTTCTGAAAAAGTGTTCCCCAGAACTTGCCTTAGTTCTAGCTAAATTATTCATACTACGCATACGTACTTCTTCATCCCCTAATTCATGGAAAGAAGCCAATGTCCACCCAATTCCAAAGAAAGGAAGTTCCTCTGACGCCTCTGATTACAGACCAATATCTGTCACATCTTTTCTTGGTAAAGTATTTGAAATTTTAATTAATAAGCACATAGTTTAACATCTTGAATCCAACAGCTGAATTAGCTTTAGACAATATGGTTTTTGCCACGAAAGATCCACCATTGACATACTCAGTCTCCTGACTCATACCATTCATCAATCAATCGACCTGCATGGAGAAACTCATGCAGTAGCCCTTGATATTTCTAAAGTTTTCTACAGAGTATGACACTGTTCCCTGCTGTCCAAACTCCCTTGCTATGGACTAACGTCTTCTGTTCCTCTGCCTTCCTCATATCTCAGCGACAAAAAAATAAGAGTAAAAGTAGATTATGTATATTCCAGTTTCTGCTCAATTTACACTGGAGTGCCACAGGGATCAGTTCTGGTGCCAACCCTGTTCCTGATTCATATTAATGGTCTCTTATCTGTCAATCCCATCCATTCATATGCAGATGACTCAACACTTCATAGTTCATTCACACTCAGACACCCATGTACAAAGTCTGATAATTATCTCTAGTACAGCCATCTCCATAAATCAAGACTTATCAACGATCAATGAATGGGGACAAAACAACCTTGTTTCATTTAATGCTAGGAGAACCAAATATATACAGTCACTAATAGACAGATATTGCTAGATGCGTGTATTACCTTCAGTGCTACTAATATTCCCATCTCCAAAAGTATTGAAATTCTTGGTGTCTCGCTTAACAATGCCCTCAGCTGGATCTCTCATGTCAGATCGCTTGCTAAAACCGTCTCAAAGAAACTTGGATTATTGTACAGAGTCCGTAACTTCTTCACTGATGAGCAGTTAGCTATAATTTATAAGAGTCATGTGCACTCTCAGCTTGAATATTGCTCACCCTTGTGGAGTGGGTGTGACAAGGTTGCATTAAAACAACTAGACAAAATTCAGAACAAAGCTGCTGGAATTATTAATACCCTGCCATTACAAATAAACTACCTCCCCTACAAGTAAGAAGGAATGTTGCCTCCCTTGCATTATTTTACAGGTATTTTTATGGCAAATGCTCAGACGAAGATGCATCCATTGTGCCACTTCTCCATTCCTTCCCTCGTGCTACACGGGCATCTGGTAGCGCTCATGACTGGAACGTCACTCAGCCACATTGCAGAACTTCTGCCTATAAGAATTCTTTCATTCCCAGAACTGCATCTCTCTGGAACTTGCTTCCCCTGAGTTGTTTCTCTCCAAACTTCAACCTACAGCAGTTCAAGTCCAACTGTTACAGACGTTTTATGAACGGAGGACGCAAGTAATGTGCTGTATGGACTATTTTTTTTTTACTCATTTGTTTTTCCTTCCTCTGTTCTGTTATTTTAAAAAATGCTCTGAAAGAATAAAAATGAAGAAAATAATGAAGCTACAAAACGGGTCGTAAAAGAAATGAAAGATGAGGAAATGCAAGAAACGTTGTAAATATGGTCATTTCACCGACAAGAAGTGGTTATCCTCGTCCCTGTGGATTCCAATGGACGCATTTACGTGTTCTCTCATCGACTGCAACTCATTTGTACGCCTGGTTGTTTACCTGGCTAAAACACTCTAAGCAAGTGTGTTTCATATGGACTTACCCCAAGGGATGATTGGGGTTTTCTGCTCAAATAATACCGGTCACTGAAGAGTGACTGGTCACTTTCGCCTAAAATATCTAGATCTCATAGTCTAGCCTCGGGTCCCTACGTTTCTGATGTGGCAATGAAGGGTTTGATGATGATGGGTGGACCTGACAGTTTCGTTCAGCTCAGGAAAATTACAACAGCCTGAGTGTTAAGTATTGCCATTAGCATCTGTAATCAAATGACGTATTTTCTGGCTTCCAGACAATTTTATTCAGGTTAAGGAAAGGTTAATGTAGGATCTATGTCTTTCCAGATCCTAAAAAAACTCTCTAGGGATCTCAGGAAAGAAATTTACGGCGTCATCGCAGTGCAGCTGTTCGCCCTTTCATTCCCACAGAGTACTTACATAAAAATTTCAATGAGGACAAAACCCGAGGACTTTATTCATATCATTCTCTGTTTACTTTTATTCATTTTTAAGCGATGGATGATTTAGGAAATCAAATGGCACTGTAGTTGGTTTACTTTAACTTGGCTCACCTTACTCCACGTACGTCAGCGGCAAAACAAGATAATGCAAAGGCTCTTTATCCTTTCGGTAGTACTTCTTGGTGACTAGCACCATATTCCAGTGTTGGTTTCTTGTTACAGCTCAGCATTCGCGATGGAGAATCTGTAAGTCGAGTTAAAATGAAAAGAGTTTAACTACCTCATTCATGTTTTTCAACGTTATGAACACATTTAGGTACTGTATTCAGATAAACATTAGACAATTCTGTTAGGAAGAGAGGGATGGCATTTACCGACTTTGATTAAAGATTACTGCAGTGAAATGTATAATATGCAGACACCCAGATAAATGTTGCAGATGCACAGATGACTAATTTGCACATGTAAAAAAAAAAAAAATGTGTGGCAAGCACCGTCACTACACACAGGAATAGTGAATGCCTCTTATACAAATGTACTGTTTGTCTACCATATTTGCCGACGACCATGAATGAGTGTTGATTGCTGTTATTGTCTCGTGCTGTGAAAAACTGAGACTTTCTTTTGAGTAAATACCATTTCGACTTAAATACTTTGGTTCAGTCGTGATCTATCTATCTATCTATCTATCTATCTATCAATATCTATCTGTCTGTTTATCTATCTCTCTGTATATCCCATTTGCACCCAGTGTCCTCAATATAGGACGGAGCTGCGCATTTGCAGCATTTCTTAAAAAAAAAAGGGAACCCCTCGTTAGGAACCTATGAGCTTCGCGACTATGAGTTGACAGGCGGAGGGCGATACGCTTGGTACCCTTCCAACAAAGTCCCTCGCACAGGAACCCTAGGAGGTGATGGGTTAAAAACAGGCAGATTTATCAGTTTCTTTAACCCATCTGTTTCTAGTGCCCTCAACACAGGACGGAGCACGGCATTTTCAACATTTCATAAAGAAGGGAAACCCGCGGTAGGGACGTAAGAGCTTCGCGACTATGAGCCGACAGACGGAGGGCGGTAAGACTGGTGTCCTTCCAACAAGATCCCTCTCACACGAACCCTGCAGGCTAATGGGAGATATATATATATATATATATATATATATATATATATATATATATATATATAGATATAGATATATAGATATAGATATTTGGAGGGTGAAGTGCTTGAAAGGGTACAACGAGGAAGAAAGGTTGCTGGTTCCTAGAGGGCAGTGCTAAGAAACAGGGAAGTGAGAGTGGAAGTGAAAAAGTCACTGCATGACAGTATTGTGATACCAACTCTAACGTACGGAAGTGAAGCTTGGACGTTGTTGGAAGGACACAAGTCAAGAGTGAGAGCAGTGGAAATGAGTTATTTGAGCGGAGCCTGTGGAGTCACATGGAGACAGACTGACAAATGAGGATGTGAAGGAGCGGTGTGGTGTGGATGTGGAAGTGATAGGAAGCGTTAGGAGAAACACACTGAGGTGGTTTGGCCATGTGGAGAGGATGGAGAGTGAGAGACTGACGAGGAGAGTGTATGTGAGTGAGGTGGAGGGGGCGAGAGGGAGGGGGAGGCCAAGAATGAGATGGAGGGATGGAGTGGAGAGGTATATGAGAGAGGGAGGTGTGAGTTGGGAGCAGGGCAGTAAAATGGAGGGGGACAGGGGGACTTGGAGGCGATTTGTTTGTGGCCACCCCGTATGGGATTAAGGCGTCTGGCAATATATATATATATATATATATATATATATATATATATATATATATATATATATATATGTGTGTGTGTGTGTGTGTGTAGGTAGGGGCGCTCACCATCCACTCACTCGATGTAGTGCTGCTCTCGGGTGTCTGTCCTTTCCTCTCCATCCTTCTTTCCCTCCATTCTCTTCTGTCTTTCTTTCCTTCATTCTTTCCTTGTCCTTCTGCCTACGGGTGACTTTACACTCCCTCTTCTGTCTTTCTTTCCTTCATTCTTTCCTCTTCCTTCAGCCTGTGGGTGACTCTACACTGAGTGACAAGCCAAATGGTTTCTTGTACATCAGGAAAGCATTTACTGCGCTGGGTGGTAACCATAAAACCAGATTTTGACACCTGGTGATTTAGTGGGTAATTATTGCACTTCAATCGGATTGAGCCGGTGAAGGTTTATATCCAAGGGGTGGTTGGGGTTGATTACTCATGTAATGCCACTCAGGGATGAGTGAGGCTGGTCACTCTCATCTTAAATGTAGGGATCAACTGCCTAGCCCAGGGCTCCTACACTTCTCGTTGGGCAATGTAGGATTGGATGATGGATATATATATATATATATATATATATATATATATATATATATATATATATATATATATATATTGTTACATAGCCTATGATTTCATCATCCTTTGTGTAATTCTAACGTACAGTGTGCTGCCTGTTTGATCACGAGCGTGTTCTGCCTCAGTCCCCCCCTTCTACCGTTATAGTAGAGTAAGTCGTCCTTTCTGTTGTTCAGTGCGGGATTGTCAACTCTTTGTCCCCATGGCTTCATTTGCGCGTCCTTCTTACAAGTTGTATCAAGCTCGGCCGGCCCCTATATAATGAGCTCAGTCTCTGCATCATGGCCACTTAGATCTACTCCTCATTTTGTTCACATCTCTGTCCTCCCCTGTACAGTTATTGTTGTGAGTGCTCCGGAAGTTTCCAACCATCTAGCAGCAGTGTAATTTGAGTATAACTGTTCTTGCATTTTTTCCTTGTACTGTATAGCATAGGGTGTTGATTTGTAGGCCTAGTGAGGTTTTTTTGTAATTTATGTAGGATTCATCTTGTCAGCCAGTTTTAATATTATTTTGTATCTGTAATAATTTATCTTGCATTAACTGAGCATTACCCAGTGTATTTTCATTTTATCAGGGCTGACTTAGGTAAATTTACTCTTGCTAATTTCATGTTAATAGAGGCTGTTGCAGTTAACCATATATTTAACCTGTTTTTTGCCATTACATTATCCTTTTGAGTCCTGAATGTTTTGTTGTTAGTTTGAGCATTAAACTTTAACTTGTAATTTTACCTAACTCTTTTGTTTTGAACCTGGAACTTTACGGGACAGTAGTGACTCAGTATTCTCACTTAAAGTGTACATTATCTTTCTCTATTCCGTAACATAAATTTGGCGACCTCATATCAGGATATTATCATAAGGATATTGCTTGATATTTTGTGACTGTTACTTATTCATGATGTCTACTATTACTACACTTGATGAAGCCAAAGATTTTTTATCAAATGCGCAAACAGTGTGTGATGTAGAAAACAGAACAAAGAATGAACTTAAGCTTGTTGCTCAACAATTGGGAATTGCTGTTCGCTCTCATCATTCTAAAGATCAAATTGTTGACATGATTAATGAAAGCTTGTTTAATGTAACTCCTCCAAATGAGCAAACGCAGATTGAATTAGCTAAGTTACAGCTAGCCCTGCAGGAGGCTCGTTTGAAGGAAGCTGAATTTCAAGCACGTGCTAAGGAGGCTGAGTCTCAGGCTAAGGAGGCTTGTGTTAAGGAGGCTGAGTTTCACGCACAAGTTGAACTTGCTAGGATTCAGGCAGACCATGAGTATCGCATGAAACAAGGTGGAACTGGATCATCTAGCTCTGATGATTTTGATGTGGCTAAAAATGTTAAACTTGTCCCTCCTTTTAATGAATCTGATTTAACAAAGTATTTTCAGTTGTTTGAGAGGGTAGCTACAGGTTTTAATTGGCCCAAAAAGTATTGGCCAGTACTCCTTCAAACTGTTCTAACCGGTAAAGCTCAAGTAACTTATGCATCTTTGCCTCAGGATCAATCTGATAATTATGATGTAGTTAAGAGCTTGATTCTTAAGGCCTATGAGCTTGTTCCTGAAGCTTATAGAGCAAAATTTAGGACAACTTACAAGAAAGATAAGCAATCCCATGTTGAGTATGCAAAAATCAAAGAAGATCTGTTAGAGCAGTGGTCAAATTCTAAGAATGTGGATTCTGATTTTGGTAAATTTAAGCAGTTGATTTTCCTGGAGGACTTCAAGAGGTGTATTTATAAAGATGTAAGCCTATATCTCGATGAGAAAAGAATAGATAATTTGTCTGATGCTGCAGTTTTAGCTGATGAATATGTTCTCACTCACAAGAGATATTCTAAAGAAAAAGGGAAAGCTGAGAGTAAATACGTTGCCTCTACTCAAAGTACAGGTAACAGGAAAGAGAATAAAGATGATGTTTCTCAGGAAGTAAATACCAGCTTCACCTCTAGATTTCAGAAAAGTAAATGTACTTATTGTAGTAAGCTTGGTCATACTACGGAGAAATGTTTCAGGAGACAGCGTGATGTGAACAAAAAGGAGTCTTTAAATATTCAGTCAATTGGTCTAGTGTCCACCCTTGAGAGTTCCCAGAATTCTTTAACAGAGTTAACTGAACCTGCTTTGAGGGGTAACTTAAATTCTCATGATGGAGCTCCTCTTTTGAGCAGTAACGTGGGTGACACTCTCAAGAGTTCATGTGCTAATTTCCTGTCTGATGGTTTTGTCAGTCCTCTGGACAGTAATGACAGGAAATCAGTTCAAATATATCGTGATACAGGTGCTTGCCAATCCCTTATGCTGACCAGTGTTCTAGGCTCTAATGTTAATTCCTCTGATGAAACTGTAATCTTACAAAATGTAGGGAATAATTACTTCTCTGTCCCTCTGTGCGGAGTGAATTTAGAGTCTGGTTTTGTTATGGTTCCCTTATGGTTGGGTTGGTTGAGACACTCCCAATGTCAGGTGTAACTTTCTTACTTGGAAATGATATTGGTGGAAGTCAAGTGTGTTCAGCTCCTCAGTTGTCTAGTGAGCCAGTGGCTGCGGCCCGGGATTGTGGTGTCCCTGATGTGTTCCCTGCATGTGCTGTCACTAGGGCTAAGTCTAAAGTTACTGGTGAGTTAGAGGATAATGATGATGATGATGTTATCCTAGCTGACACTTTTCTTGCTAATTTGGACCACTCACCAGATGAGGCAGTACCCCGTAGTGTTGATAATTTGTTTCGTCAAGAGTTGGTTGAGTTGCAGGTTGCTGACCCTGAGTTGAAAGGTCTAGCTAACTCTGCTTACAGTGAAGAAGAGTCAGCCGGTGCTTCTACTTGTTATTATGTAAAGTCAGGAGTACTTATGAGAAAGTGGAGACCCCCAACAGCATCAGCCGACTGTGAATGGGAGGTTGTACATCAAGTTGTCATCCCTCGTGTTTGTAGGCAGGATATCATTAGAGTGGCGCATGATTCCAGTTTGGCAGGACACCTTGGAGTGAGGAAGACTGTGGCACGCATTTTGAAACACTTCTACTGGCCAGGTATCTTCAGGGATGTTTCCTGGTATTGTAAGTCTTGTCACACCTGTCAAGTTGTGGGGAAGTGTAATCAGACCGAAAAGGTTGCACCTCTAGTTCCCATTCCTCCTTTTCAGGCGCCATTCACCCGTGTGTTGGTGGATATTGTGGGCCCTCTTCCTAAGACTTCTTCAGGATTTTCTTATGTGTTGACCCTGATTGATATGGCTACTCGTTATCCTGAAGCCATTCCACTTAGAAATATCTCAGCAAAGAACGTGATTAAGGAAATGCTGGGGTTCTTCACAAAGTTTGGTCTGCCCAAGGAGGTACAGTCAGACTGGGGAAGTAATTTCATGTCAAATGTTTTCAAGCAGTCTCTGAAAGAGTTGGGCATCACCCAGATCATGTCTTCAGCTTACCATCCCTAGACCCAAGGAGCGTTGGAGAGATATCATCAAACACTCAAATCGATGCTCAAGAAATACTGTTTGGAACATCAGAAAGACTGGGATAAAGGTCTTCCATTCGTTGTATTTGCTGCAAGAGAATCTCCAAATGAATCACTGGGCTTCTCACCTTTTGAACTACTGTTTGGCCATGAAGTAAGAGGACCCCTTAAGCTACTCAAGGAATGCTGGCTGTCGGAGGAAGATGACATCAACCTGCTGGAGTATGTCATGAAGTTCAAAGAACGGCTGTCCACTGCTTTACAGTTGGCGAGAGAGAATTTAGGAGCTGCTCAGGAGAAGATGAAGACTTGGTATGATAAAAAGTCCAGGTTACGCCACTTTCAGCCAGGAGATCAGGTTTTGATTCTGCTACCGGTTCATGGGCAACCTCTTCAAGCCAAGTTTAGTGGTCCTTATTTCGTGGAGAAGAAACTCAGTGATGTCAACTATGTCATCGCCACACCAGATCGTAGAAAGAACAAGCAACTATGTCACATCAACATGCTAAAGTTATATCACAGGCGGGACGAAAATAATCCAGTCTGCAGTGTACCTGTTCCACCCGAGTCTGCAAGTGAAGCTCTCCCATGCAGTATGAGCCTGAGTGATAGTTTGGGGAAGAATCCTGATATCATGAATGATCTCCAGACTAAGCTTTCTCATCTAGCTCCCGAGGAAAGGCAGGAGTTTTCGGCATTACTGCAGGAGTACCCGCAAGTGTTCTGTGCCACTCCAGGAAGAACCACTGTGTTGATGCATGATGTCGATGTTGGAGACGCAAAGCCAATTAAATTGCCTCCTTACCGTGTGAACCCAGTGAAAGTTCCTCTCATCCAGAAGGAGCTTGGCTACCTGTTGGACCACAAGATGATTGAGCCCTGTCAGAGCGAGTGGAGTTCTCCTGTCACTCTAGTCCCTAAGCCAGGTGGGTCACAGCAGCTTTGCATCGACTACAGACGTGTTAATCAGATAACCAAAACAGACACCCTCTCCCTCGCGTGGAAGATTCCATAGACAAGATCGGAAAGGCTAGGTACATAAGTAAGTTTGATTTGTTAAAGGGATACTGGCAAATACCTATGACTGAACGTGCTAGGGAGATCTCATGTTATGTAACACTAGGAAAGACTTTTGCATGTTCCGTAATGCCATATGGTATGAAGAATGCACCAGCCACATTTCAGAAGCTCATGAATGTTGTAACAGAGGGTTTGGCAGGGTGTGTTGTTTTTATTGATGATGTATTAATCTTCAGTGACAACTGGAAAGATCACCTATGCCATGTCAGTAAATTTCTTGAGCGTTTAGTTCAGGCTAATCTTGTAGCTAATTTGTCAAAGTGTGAGTTTGGTCAAGCAAAAGTTCAGTACCTTGGGTATGTAATTGGTGATGGACATGTTGCACCACCAGCAGCTAAGGTTCAGGTTATAAGTGATCTTCCCAGACCTAAAAGTAGGAAAGAGCTACAAAGATTTTTGGGAATGGTAGGTTATTACAGGAGATTTGTTCTTAACTTTTCTATTCTTGTATCACCACTTACAGACCTACTGAAAAAGGGAGTTAAATTTGTCTGGACCGATAACTGTGAATCCTCTTTCAACAAACTTAAAGCTATTCTATTAAGTCAGCCAGTGCTCGCTACTCCAAATTTTGCTAAGCCTTTTAAGATGGCTGTTGATGCAAGTGATACAGGAGCTGGGGCTGTTTTGCTGCAAGAGGATGATCAGGGTATTGAACACCCTGTATCTTATTACAGTAAGAAGTTCACTTCACCTCAAAAGAACTACTCAACTATTGAGAAAGAGCTTTTGCCCTTGATTTTGGGTTTACAGCATTTTTCATTTTATTTGTGTTCTGGTTTTGACCCCCATAGTCATTTATACCGATCATAACCCATTGAAATTCCTTAGTAAGTTTAAAGATAAAAATCAGAGATTGACAAGATGGAGTCTAGTTCTTCAGGAGTATTCATTAGACATACAACATGTCAAGGGGAAAGAAAATGTTATTGCAGATTGCTTATCTAGATTTTAGACAGATTGTTTTAGAGTAATAAGAAATTTCCTTTGTAAATTTCTTTTTCTTTGTGGGGAGGTGTTACATAGCCCATGATTTCATCATCCTTTGTGTAATTCTAACGTACAGTGTGCTGCCTGTTTGATCACGAGCGTGTTCTGCCTCAGTCCCCCTCTTCTACCGGTATAGTAGAGTACAGTAAGTCCTCCTTTTTGTTGTTCAGTGCGGGATTGTCAACTCTTTGTCCCCATGGCTTCATTTGCGCATCCTTCTTACAAGTTGTATCAAGCTCTGC
>NC_137030.1:19699834-19784834 GCF_032717465.1 Coenobita brevimanus | reverse complement strand
TCTTCCTTTTATTCATCAATGATCTTCTAAGCTGTACATGTAACCCTATCCACTCATACGCTGATGACTCCACCTTTCACCTTTCCATTCGGTTCGCGCAACGCCCATCTCAACAGTTACTTCAACAAACAAGGGATGAGACTATGGCACACCTAATGTCTGACTTGGCTCGTATCTCTGACTGGAGTAAAAATAATATGGTTGTTTTTAATGTATCTAAGACTCAGTTCTTACACCTATCAACCCGACAAAATCTTCCACAGGTATACCCACTAATGTTTAATAATATTCAGCTTAATCCTGCATCATCCTTGTACATGCTTGGGGTTTCATTTACTCGGGACTTATCTTGGAAAGATCATATTACATCTCTTGTAAAATCTGCTTCCAAGAGATTGGGTGTGCTAAGCCGACTTCGCTCTTTCTGTACCCCTGCACAATTGTTGACTCTATACAGGGGTTTTATCTGCCCCTGTGTGGAGTACAACTCTCACGTGTGGGGAGGCTCCCCACATACAGCTCTTCTCAATAGGGTGGAGTCAAAGGCTTTTCGTCTCATTAACTCTCCTCCTCTTACTGACTCCCTTCAACCTCTGTCTCTTCGCCGCACTGTTGCATCTTTATATCTTTTCTATCGCTACTTTAATGGTCACTGCTCCTCTGAACTGTCTGCTTGCATTCCTCCACTTCTACGACGGGTGCGTAGCACCCGTCTGGCAGCAAACTCTCATCCCTTTTCTGTCCAACTCTCTAATGCAAGAGTTAACCGTTACTCCCAGTGTTTCATTTATGCAACAGGTCAGCTCTGGAACTGTCTCCCTCTCTCTGTATTTCCTGCTGCCTATGATCTCCAGTCTTTCAAACGCAGTGTGTCCAGGCATCTCAAAATGATCGGATCTTGAATTTGGCTCTCTATTGTATTTTGTTTTTTTCTTGGAGGGAACTGTTACTGCTGGCTCATGGCCTTTGGTTCCTTCTTCCTCGCATAAAAAAAATAAAATATACAGTATATATATATATATATATATATATATATATATATATATATATATATATATATATATGTGAAACATTTTGCCATAGTTACAGTTTCACACACACACACACACACACACACAAAGCCATTTGCAGACTAGCAATGTACCGTCCAGTCAGTCTTATCCGTGTACTGTACTGTACTGTACATACTTTTTACAAAAACCCCAACGAATTTAATTACTTCTGCACTAGACACAAATTAGTCATAAGAACAATGCTGGATCACGTTGTGGTTACTCAGCGACAGATCATATTAAAGCTATTGACGGATGACTGCGAAAACTTGAGAATATTGTAGCTTCGTGCATAACATATACTGGTTAGGAGAAAGCATTTGATTCAGTTGGAACAATGGAAGTGATAAGGAAAAGATGTAAATGTTTGATATAATATTAGAAGATTTTACACACATCGCATTGGGTAAAAATCCATAAAGATGCTTAGAAAATAAAGGTGTTGGACAAGGTGTCACAATTCCAAGTTTTTCACAGCTTGACCTGAGAATGTTTTTAGTAATTTAGATAGGGATGGCAAAAGATCCAACATTAAAGGTGAACGACTGAACAGACTTCCATTTCCTGATGACATTGGAGTAGGATTGATGAAGTGGAGGGAGGAGTGGAGAAGAACTGAAGACGTGAAGGATGATGAATTAGTGGAGGACGACTGAGAGAACTGACGAAGGATGGAGTGGAGAAAATATGAGGAAATGAATGAAGAAGAAATTGAAGGTGAATGAGGAAGATGTGGAGGGAAGAAGTGGTAAGAAGTGAAAACGTTGAGGGAGTGAGAGAATGGGTGACTGGGAGAGGGAAGTCAAGAAAGAATGTACAAATGGTGGAAGATGGATGGAGGAGAGATGAACTGCAGTGAGAGAATGGGGAGGGATGAACTAAGAGAAAATGTATGAGGGGACAAGTGTGAGATCTGTTGTTGTGAAGGGGATATCACACTGAGTAACCGTGGCCAGCAAGACCTTGTACAGTCATTCAGATGTGTGTGTGTGTGTGTGTGTGTGTGTGTGTGTGTGTGTGTGTGTGTGTGTGTGTTAATTCTCCATCTTTTGCCTCCACTCCCATCTGCCCTTACCGCTTCCCCTGCCTCCATTACTTAACACTACATCGTCTATGTCGTCTGGGATCCAGGTACAAAATGTCTTCATAAACTTCCGCGTACTCCTTGAAGAACGGTGATAGAATGTTAGACATGCGTTGTTCTAGTGTAGTCTCTGATAATGTTTTGCCAGTTGTAAATCACTTTTAGGCACAACTGGTAAGATAAATGATTCTCTGACCGTACCATCGCCCTATCCATACATTGGGAATAGCGGACAAAAGTTTGAAAATAATTTCCAGTTTTTCTCATGTTATGTGCATGCCTGTTCTATTCATCAACAAACAAAAGTAGAAACTACAAACTTAATGCAACTATTCACCGGAGAACCTGCTACCAAATGATTTCATGCTCCTCAGAAGTGCTTCCTGGTACAGGAGTTAACGAAAAATGTATCTTGGCTTTCCTGTTCGAAGTACCTCTACTGAGCTGTATTAAAGTGCCTGGAGATGTTGTAATGAGGTGAAGTGTCCCTCCCTACCAAGCAGAGTACATTCCAAGGTTCACTTCCTTCATAATACAGACAAGAGTCCTAGTTAGGTGTACAATATTCCTTATCAGATATTAGTAAAATAATAGGGTATCTCTAAAGGTACACAGCACAACAAATACAAGTAGAAAAAATGATATAAACTACACAATACAACCCCCCTTAGTGCTGAAATATGGTCCCTTTTCAGCACAATGTGAACAGCAATGTATATACACAAAACTATATTCCTTATTTCTACAATAATACTTCTCACTACCAATACAATTAGCCTGGTGTCCACATTCGCAGCTGTAGCCCCAGCCCACTAGGAAACTGAGTACACAAAAACCCTCCTCCCACAGTTATACTCAACGAGTAAGCCCTTTTCTTCAGCGTCCTGACTATTGTATCTCACATACTAAATGGTCTCACCCTATCATCCCATTCATGGGGAGCTCCACAAAACATCAGTGCCAGCCACCAACTCCTCTCACCTCTAAAACTGTTTTATTTCCGCCGCACCTCCACCGTTTCTCCGTGTCGACGTGGTTAAGACCCTGTCTTGGTCCTCTCTGCCTGCGCTCCAGCCACGTCACCACTTCACTCGGGCAACCCCTTGAACTACTGTACTGCTGCTCTCTCCCAATTATATACACACACACACACACACACACACACACACACACACACAGCCCGACACCAGCCTAGAAAGAGATCCATTTTCTCGATCTCAATCGATGTAACTTCTTTCACTGACATCCAGTATACACATTTCATTGCATATCATTCCATTTTATCCACGACACTGTCACATATCCGCTTAAATCACGGCAAGTCAAGGAGAGCCACTTGCCACCTCGCAAATGTTTACCTTCGCTGTCTCTCGTCTGCGCCTGACACGGCACGCCTTTTACCACCACCACAAACCCGTCATATTAAAACGCCTAACTTCCTTTATTTCAGCATCAAACCTGTGCAGCGTCAGGTCACAGCAGGCGACTCCAGGAAATCTAGAGGCTTACAGAAAACTCACATACCTACATAGACAGACCTAAAAAGATGTCAGTAACAAATGCATAGTCCCAAGACCTTTTTCTGTAAACTGGACTCGACCGGTGGCTGTGCCATGCTTTCCCTCGAAACTTCCACTGTACTCTTCCACATCTCCCCTAAAAAAAAAAAAAAAAAAAAAGTGACCAAACTACTGAGTGGCAGAAAAGACGTGTATCGTAGTGAAGGGGTTAATGCTCCAAAACTGATGAAACTACCCCACATAACTTCCTCACTCTGAGTTGCCGGTCTAAATTAGCATATATAAAGTACTTGAGGAGAAAGAAGTTAACATTAGCTATGGAGTATGAGGAATGTTAAGTAGTCATTCAGCGATGGTAACACTTCTTTACAGCTTATTCTCCTTCATCCCAAGCGGTCTTATTCTGCTTAAATGAGACCAAAACCAGTACGGTTGGAAACATTTTTATATCCCCAAGAGCACGATGGTTTGCCTTACTGTAACTTAAAGTGGACGATATTGAAAGAACAGCAGAGTTTTTGAGAGTTGGGGCTGGGGGGAGGAAACAAACAAGATGGGGGGATAAGAGGCGAATGTATGTTAGGGGAGTGTGGTGTGTGGCGTGGAAAGATTGGTCGTTACTGAGTAGCTGATTTTGCTGTCCTTCTGATCAAGCAGACCCCTCGACCGCAAGAAAGAGTACGATGCCCTATGCATTCCCTACACCAATGATGTTGTGTCTGCATCTTATTGTGGCACGTGCTGTGCAGTGCTCCATTATGTGTGTTATGTTCTGTGGGTCTATTCTACAGGTTGAGCACGCGTCTTTGTGATTCCACCCATGTCATAGTTATCTAAGCTGGTAGCAGAGGCTGGGTAATGTCCTACTCCATGCCTACAGGAGGTAGATGAAGTCGACCATATATAATTAAGGACACCGACATGTGAATGTTAGGAATGGGAGGGGGCTTATAACAAAGTGTTCTAATCGAGGCTTGAACCGCCCTGTCCATGAAGGGAGTATGACGGTATTTCTTCATTGCTAGTATTGGAATGTCTTGGGGTGGGATATCGATGCAAAAGGTTTGATAATGTCTGTGTGATAATTGTTTTATGTGCCTAGATGTGTTCGATGTCTCTGCCATGGATGCTGAGCAAAGGCTGCTAGGCTCTGACACTGACTTATGTGCTTCTCACAACTAGGTAGTCTCTGAAAGGGAGGACTTTTGTTTCAAAAGGTAAGTGAGCTGTGGGATTGGTTTCGGTGCGACCAATGGTGATGCATAGTGCTTAGTTTTTTACAGTTTATAAGGTGTTGTAGTAAGTATTAGATAGGATGGGAGCCCATGCCGAGGAGGCAGGGGACATCACTGATCTAATATACTGTACAGTATTAGTTGTAGAGTAAGGAGAGTGTTTTTTTTTTTTTTCTTGCCCCAAATCTGACCCTACAGTTGCCATGAGTGCACTGAATCTGGAGGTGTACTGCTTTTTTATGTCTTGTGTATTGTTCTGGAAGGTGAGTCTGGTGTCATATATATGTAATTCGAGGATCATAGTGGAGATGGTGTGCAATACGTGTACACTGTTAAGTGTAATGTAAAGCGTGTAATTGTCTTCAGTTTTATTAGTGGTGATGAATGTGGTAGTGGATTTGCCTGGGGCGATGGTCAGCCTGTTGTTCTTGACCCAAGTCTGCAGTCTGCTGAGGCAGTTCTGTTGCTGAGTGCAAACTGTGTCTACAGTGTGGAATATGGTTGCTGTGGGGATGCTATGTGCATATGAGGCAATGTTTATAGGTGGTTGGGGTTCGGGAATGTCATGCATGTGTATGAAGAAGAGTGTGGATGAGAGCATGGAGCCTGTAGAACTCTAATGGAAAGTTTATGTTCGTGATGACTTGCATATCTACCAGATATACAGTACAGCCTAGTTGGCAAGCCAGTGTGTGGTGTTCTCCATGCCTGGTTAATTGTGAGTATGAGTGGATATTTGCTGAATTATACCCGTGCCAAGCTATACGGGTTGCTGTGTGTGTGTGTGTGTGTGTGTGTGTGTGTGTGTGTGTGTGTGTGTGTGTCATGAATGGCCTGCCTGGTTCCTTCCAGCCACAGTGTCTGATCATAGTTCTGTTTTGTTTTTCCCTTCTTTTTTTTTTTTTTGTCGACCCTATAGTAGTGACAGAAAGAATTCGGATGATGATGATGATGATGTTGATGATGATGATGATGATGATGACTTTTAGTTATGCGTCATTTTATGGCTATGGGACGGACAAGGCACTACTCGTTATTTTTTAGCTTAAAGCACTGAAACAAGTGACCTGATTGAGAACTTCGAGTCGTTGTTTGAGGAGATGTTTATGTATTTTCCCTGTCAGCCTTTTACTGCCTGAGTGAATAGCAATTCTTGGATTATTAATATGCGGGATAATGTAAGAAAGAGAGAATTTGGGTGAACCTTTGCCCTCTGCTGCTAAAAGATGTCATTCTAATTATCACTGCTATCACAAAATTTCAATTAGTCAATAAAAGCCCTTAATGATGCGGTCAGTGGAGACAATATTTAATTCCTTGGGTGCGAAAAATCGCTCATTATAAGCAAAAAACCGACTCCATATAGCAAAAATAAAATCCAAACACATTTTCTATAATTATGACAGTGTCAAGAATGTGAGTGAGCTGGTATGTGACTATGTGCACTAATGTTGAACATGTTTATGTGCGTAGACCGGTGCCGAAGAGGGACCCTTTCATTTGGTGTCACCGATATAACCAGGTAGCTCTGATGCCGAGTTATACAAAAGTCTTTCGCCTCCCATCCTATTCCTTGCAAGGACGACGTGGACTGTAGGAGGAGGGCAACTTTTGTCTACAGTCCGCCATAAGCATACATTATATATATATTATATATATATATATATATATATATATATATATATATATATATATATATATAGTTGGCTCAAGAATTGTGTGGGTAAGACTGAAAGTTGGACTACAAATGTGGGCGATTGTGTGCGTGTATGCGCCAACGCAAGATCGTGCAAGAGAGTGAGAGAATAGTTCTGGACAAATGTGGAAGTGTGCATGGAAAAATTTGAAAGGAATGAGAGAGTGTTTTTGATTGGTGATAAGAACGGTAAAGTAGGGAACGTGAAGGTGGACGGAGAAGTAGGTGAGTGGGGTGTGCCTGCTAAGATAGATGAGAATGGACGTGCTTTAGTGGACATTTGTGCCGGGAAGGGGTTGGTGATAGCCAATACCCTCTTCAGGCACAAAATGATCCACAGTTATACATGGCGAGTGATGAGAAGGGTGGATGGTGAACTGAATGAAAGGAAGGCAATGATTGATTATGTGTGTGTGGATGAAAGGATGCGGAGGTGTGTAATAGACGCAAGAGCGTATAGAGGTTGGGGGTGTGGACTTTCTGTCCACCACTTGGTGGTGGTCAGAATCAAGGTCCAAGTAAAATGGAGAAAAAGAAGAAGGGAAGGACGGGAGGAAGGAGTACATGCAAGGAGAGTGGAAAGGTTACAAGAGGATGAGAAAAAGGCAGAATATCAGAGAGAAGTGGAAGAGCGATAGAGGCAAATATGGATTGGAGCAGATGGAGGACGTAGAAGATGTGTGCAAGATATTTACAGAAGAAATATGTGCAGCTTGTGAGGTGGTGTGTGGGGTGAAGAGAAGACGAAAGGGGGTGCAAGGAACAAGCAGCATGGTAGAATGAAGAGGTGAGACAGACTGTGGCAGAAAAGTAGAAAGCATATAGAAAGTGGATGAGAAATAGGGGTGCAAGCTGAGAGACGGAAGAGAGAGTTACATGTAGAGAGGAAGAGAGAGGTGAAAAGATTAGTATGAGAGAGTAAGAAGAGAGTGGATGAGGAATTTGGAAGGACTTTGAGTGTAAAGTGGAGGGACTGCAAGAAAATATTCTGGAAAGAGATAAAGAGAGTTAGACAGGGTGGCAATGAAGTTAGTCGGGAGTGAAAGATAAAAACGGTAGGTTACTAGTGGAGAAGGCAGAAACAGTGAGCAGGTGGAGAGAACACTTTAATGAATTGTTGAACATAGAGAATGAAAGTAATGCGAGTATAAGTGGCTGGAGAATGGCTGGGAGAAGGAGGGATGTGAGAAGCGAGGAAGAAATCATTAGGACGGAAGCTGTAGAAGCATTGAAGAAAGTCAAAATGGGAAAAGCCCCACGAATTGATGGAGTGTGTGGTGAGGAGTAGACTGTAGCATCAGTCGAACAGGGTAGTACTCCCGAGGTTGATGGCAAGCTGGTGATAGGGAGAGCTGGAGCTCCCGTTTCACCAACCCTCAGGACTTGATCCTGACCATCTCCCTTTTCTGAACATTTTCAGTGCATTCATTTACGCAGAGAGTAGGCCAGCATGCTCTCATAATACCTCTACCTTCAACTGTCTACACCACACTACATGCGCATAACATATCACACCTTCTATTCACATCTTTAGTAATGGCCGCTGCAATCTTACAATCAAATGAGGTGGTACCTCGGATTGCCACCACCGGCAGGGTAGGGCTGGAGGCACAGGGTCCTCCCGGTCGCCATCAAGCGACTGTGCCGGCAGCGACTGTTGCTATTTCCGGGAATGCTTGTCGGCGAAGAGGTGACGGTGCGGCCTTATTCTTTACCAACATCCGTGGCCTTACCACAAATTTAAACTCAGTTCATTTTTTCCTTCAGTCCATAACCCCTTTGGCCCTTTTCCTCACAGAACCACAAATCTCACCCTCTACCGATATATCTCCATTTTGTTTTCCCGGTTACCATCTCCTTACAAACTTTCGAAACAAGGGCGGCACCTGTTGTTATATCAAATCCCAATATGCAGTTGATACTATTTTAAACTTCACTTCATCCAGTTTTGATTACTCATTATATAAATTAAATTGCCAAAACATTACCAAATATATCTGTGTGGTTTATCGTTCCCCCAATGCTTCTTCGGAACCCAGTGTATTTGATTCCATATCCACTCAGTTGAGTAACCTTGATCTTGCCCTTGGCAATGAAATTACCATTTTGGGTGATTTTAACATACACAATGTTGAATGGTTACTGCATTCTGCCCGGACTGACGACGCTGGTCTAGAATGCGAGCTGTTTGTGGAATTGTTCAATCTCACCCAGTTGGTAAAGCAACCAACCAGAATACCTGATAATCCTGACCATAATGCCCATCTCTTGGATTTATTCTTGACAAATAATCCAGATCAATAGAGGATAGAGGTACTGTCACCACTTGGATCCTCTGACCACAATCTCATCAAAGCCTCATTAGTTAACCCTCCTACACCTCCCCATTCCGAACCTGTCAGGGTGACCCGATGGCACTTTGACAGGGCAGACTGGGATGGATTTAGAAATTATCTTGCTGATGTTCCATGGCAGTCTTTCTTCTCTAGTGATCCCAGTTCTACCCAGTCCCACATTTCCGACTTATTACTAACTGGTATGGATTTATTCATACCAAGTCAACAATTCACTAAAAGATCAAACTGTCCAAAATGGTTTGATGGCAATTGTGCCAGAGCAACAGCCCAAAAGTCATTAGCATATAACTCTTACTTAAAATCAAAAACATCTGAATCACTCTCCCAATTTAAAATTGCCAGAAATCATGCAAAAGCTGTATTAAATCTATCTAAATCAAACTTTCTTCAAAAGCAAGCATCGAAACTACTTAACAACCCTAATGACAATAGAATATTCTGGTCAACTCTTAATTCTTTCAATAATAACTTTAACCCGCCCCGTCCCGGCCACTTTTCGACCACTGGTACCCCCCAATCCCGGGCAATTTTTGACCTTTTTTTTTTTTTTGCTAAAACTTTCGCTTTTGGTGAGAAACATCGAAAATTCATAGAGAAATCGCTCACCTGAGGTTTAAAATACTCATTACAGGTAGGAGAGCCTCCTTACCTTACTGGGTTTTCTATCAGGCTGGCACCAAAGAAAACGAGTTCTATGGGAGGATAACTATTTCACACCACTCATAAACGATATTTATTTATTTACTGTTACGAATTTATATGTAGTACAAGAGTATATTGGTTTTCAAGCAGTAATATAGGCATTATAAGCATTGGTTCACTCACTAATACCTGACCTTTTTTTGCCACATTACCTGATCATCATTTCTAACTGTTTCTTCCTCTAATGCTATGTAAAGTTTGTCCTCCACATTGTCATTGATTGGGGAATCACTCTGGCCCTGAATTTCGTACCGTGGCATGACATGGCTATACTGGCCAGGTCACTGATAACAGGTGAATTGCTGAGAAAAGGGCATGCAGGGGGGGGGAGGAGGTCATGCTGGGTAAGGCATTGTCTCTGCCTGGCATCTTGTTGAGGAAGGTGTCCCGTGTATACGTACCAAAAATGACTCGCGAAAATTGAAAATTGTGGAAATTATGAACCTTGCAATTGCAGGACGTTGAAGTACGTCCTCGGGATTAGCTGTGACAAAACGTGAGGACGTGAAAGTACGTCCTCGGGACGGCGCGGGTTAACAAGTCATCTTCCATTCCCCCACTAAAATCTTCAGATGGCAATATTACAAATGACCCACGTGGGAAAGCAGATATCTTTGCTAGTACCTTTGCAAGAAACTCAACTATAGATGATACCAGCCAGAATGTCTCAGTACTGGAACTTGATTCTCCCGAAACTGCCCCACTTAAAATACAGACAAGATTCGTAAAATCCATCCTAGACAATTTACCTACCAACAAAGCTCCAGGCCCAGATGGAATTCCGCCAATTGTTTTGAAAAAGTGTTCCCCTGAACTTGCCTCTGTCCTAGCTAAATTATTCAGACTATGCATACGTACTTCTTTATTCCCAAATTCATGGAAAGAAGCCAATATCCACCCAGTTCCGAAGAAAGGAAGTTCGTCTGACCCCTCGAATTACAGACCAATAGCTGTCACATCTTCTCTTGGTAAGGTATTTGAAACTTTAATTAATAAGCATATTGTTAAACATCTTGAATCCAACAACTTAATTAGTGATAGACAATACGGTTTTTGCCGCGAAAGATCCACCATTGACATACTCAGTCTCTTAACTCATACCATCCATCAATCAATTGATCTTTTTGGAGAAACTCATGCAGTAGCTCTTGATATCTCTAAAGCTTTCGACAGAGTATGGCACCGTTCCCTGCTGTCCAAACTCCCTTGCTATGGACTAAAGTCTTTTGTTCCTTTGATTTCTTCCTATCTTAGTGACAGGAAAATAAGAGTAAAAGTAGATGATGTATATTCCAATTTCCACTCAATTAACGCCGGCGTGCCGCAGGGATCAGTTCTGGCACCAACCCTATTTCTGGTTCATATGAATGATCTCTTATCTGTCACTCACAATCCCATTCACTCATATGCAGATGACTCAAGACTACATAGTTCATTCACACTCAGACATCCAATTACAAAGTCTAATATCTCTACCTCTCAACTCCGTACAGCCATCTCCATAAATCAAGATGTACCTACAATCAGTGAATGGGGACAAAACAACCTTGTCTCTTTTAATGCTAGTAAAACTAAATATATACAGTTTACTAATAGACAGATATTACCAGATTCGTACATTACCTTCAGTGCTACTAATATTCCCATCTCCAAAAGTATTGAAATTCTTGGTGTCTCACTTAACAGTGCCCTCAGCTGGACCTCTCATGTCAGATCACTTGCTAAAACCGCCTCAAAGAAACTTGGATTATTGTACAGAGTCTGTAACATCTTCGCCGATGAGCAGTTAGCTATAATTTATAAGACTCATGTGTGCTCTCAGCTTGAATATTGCCCACCCTTGTGGAATGGTTGTGGAGAGGTTGCATTAAGACAACTAGACAAAATTCAGAATAAAGCTGTTAGAATCATTAACAACCCTGCCATTACATATAAACTACCTCCCCTGCAAGTAAGAAGGAAGGTTGCCTCCCTTGCATTATTTTACAGATATTTTTTTGGCAAATGCTCAGACGAAGTTGCGTCCATGGTGCCACCTCTCCATGCCTTCCCTCGTGCTACACGGGCATCTGGTAGCGCTCATGACTGGAATGTCACTCAACCATATTGCAGAACTTCTGCCTATCAGAATTCTTTCATTCCCCGAACTGCATCTCTCTGGAACTCGCTTCCCCAGAGTTGTTTTCCTCCAAATTTCAACCTACAACTGTTCAAGTCTAACTGTTACAGATATTTTATGAATAGAGGACACCAGTAATCTGGTGTATGGATTTTTTTTTTCCCCATTTGTTTTTCCTTCCTCAGTTCTGCTATTAAAAAAAAAAAAAAAAAAATGCCGAAGCATGGGGGAGAGATAGTAGTAGAATGGATGTGGAAGATGTGCAGGTTTGCCTGGGAGGCAGGTAGAGTCCCGGAGGATTGGAAATCAGGTATAATTATTCCCTTGTACAAAGGAAAAGCGGAAAAAGAAGTGTGGCAATCAGAGGGGCATTTGTCTTCTTAGTTTAACAGGAAAAGTCTATGGTAGGATACTTATTGACAGAGTTAGGGAAAGAACAGGAAATAGTTGGAGAAGAACAGAGAGGTTTTAGGAAGGGAAGAGGTTGTGTAGATATTATCCATTCCTAGATCCTTAGTGGAAAAGTTTCTAGAGAAGGGAAAGAAATTGTATGCGGCCTTCATGGATTTGGAGAAAGCATATGAGAGGGTGAATAGACAAGGATTGTGGAAAGTATTAAGAATATATGGAGTACATGGAAAGTTGCTGAATGCTGTGAAGAGTATGTATGAGGGGCTAAGACTGCAGTGCGTTAGGACAGTGAACTGAGTGAATTGTCTACGGATGGAGCTATACAAAGGATATAAGGTAGGGCAGTGGATGTTGGAGTGGCCCTAATGATAGAGGGCAGTGTTTGGGAACTCCCTCTACTTTTGTTTGCATATGATACTGTGTTGGTAAGTGAAGACGAAGGGGAGCTGGCTTGGTGGATGAGTCTGGAAGAGTATTTAAGAAGCGGAATCTAAAGATGAATGTAGGGAAGAGTAACGTTATGGCCTTTGAGAGAAGTGAAGTCGGTGAATGTACAGTGAGGTAGGATGAGGAGGAAATGGAAAATATGAGTATGTTTAAGTACTTGGGTAGTGTGATGAGTAAGGATGGAAGTTTGGAGTGTGAAGTGTTTGAAAGGGTACAACAAGGAAGGAAGATTGCTGGTTCCTTGAAAGCAGTGATAGGAAACAGGAAAGTGATCATGGAAGTGAAAAAGTTACTACATGACAGTATTGTGATACCAACTCTAACGTATGGAAGTGAAGCTTGGACCTTGTTGGAGGGACAGAAGTCAAGAGTGAGAGCAGTGGAAATGAGTTATTTGAGAGGAGCATGTGGGGTCACACGGAGAGACAGGCTAACAAATAAGGAAGAGAAGGATCGTAGTGGTGTGGATATGGATGTGATAGGAAGCGTTAGGAGAAACACACTGAGGTGGTTTGGCCATGTGGAGAGGATGGAGAGTGAGAGACTGACGAGGAGAGTGTATATAAGTGAGGTGGAGGGGGAGAGGGGGAGGAAGAGGCCAAGGATGAAGATGGAGGGACGGAGTGGAGAGGTATATGAGGGAGGGGGTTGTGAGCTGGGAGAAGGGCAGTGAAATGGCGGGTTATAGGGTGAGGTGGAGGCGATTTGTTTGTGGCCATCCAGTATGGGATTGAGGCGTCTGGCAATATATATATATATATATATATATATATATATATATATATATACTACCAGGGGTACCCAGCAATGCTGGCCCAAAAAGGCGAACACTCTAATCCTATTAGTTCTAGTTCAATCTTTCTTTCTACTCCAGAAAGACCATGTACCGATTATGCCCTTCAAGAGGGATTATAAGAGGTCCAGGAACTTTCTATTTCTGTTTTCGCAGACCAACGCACGGTTTGTGAGTACTTGTTTACTATTTCTGGTGACCTCAAATGATCTCCAACCTGTGGCCTCAAATGACCTCGTAGGTCAACCTCATATATCCTATGTCCGAACAGGAGATCATGTGAGTCTCCATGCCAAAAATTGGGCTGCAGGGGTACCCGGCGTTGTCTGGGCCAAAAAGGCGAACGCTCCATCGGTTGCCGCAAATGAGGCAGATCTGATTTTTGACCTCCCTATAATCATCCTTGGGTCACCCTAATTCAGAATATATGTAGGTCTGGGGTCTTTCGCCCTTGCTTTGGGCGTGACTGAAGGACAAACAAACAAACATACAAACCAAAAACAAGGCTCTTTATATATATTCATCCATCCATCCATGGATGGATGGATGGATATATATATATATATATATATATATATATATATATATATATATATATATATCATCCCTAGTGTCAAGTGGGGTTGGTGGAGGATTGGTGCCCCTCCCTGTGCTTCTGATCCCCACACTTATTTTGTAACACATCTCTGACTAATGAGGAGAACTGCCTGTGTCTTTGATGACGGCCTTCAGTACTATGCTGTCACATTGGAAGTGTTAAAATTCACAAATTAATCACTGTGAGAAATTAATGGCCAAAGTAGTGATGGTGGTAATGGAAGTGGTTGCAATGCCATGCTCATCAGAATATGAGCCTGGTGGACTGCAGGCCAAAGTTGCCCTTCTGTAGTTCAGCATCTTCCTTTCAGGGTTAGTGATGCTATGACATGAAGGAAAACCCAGGAACATGGTAGGCAGGTGGAGTATTTCTTGTAATTCTGTGACTACATTGTGCACTGAGATTCATAAAGCCTTGATTTGGTTCCTATCTCTGACTTAGATCAGTTTATCAAGTTTCATTTCATTTATTCCAGTAGGGTAGGTTATACTGTATATATTTTACCTCAAGGGTGATCCATATATACTGCATCTCTTCTACTCTGCCTGGCAGTTTCTCATGTGTTGTGGGGATGGTTAAGTCAGCATTGTTAGTGTTTCTCTTGAGTGATTTACTAATTTTGTATACCCATTTGCACAGCCATTCCCGTACTAGCAAATTGAGTCCCCCTTTCTCTCTTTCCCACACTCTCTCTCTCTCTCTTTCTCTCTCTCTCTCTCTCTCACTTCCCCTGTCTTCCCCATCCCTCCCCTCTCTCCCCTTCCATTCCTTCCCACTCCCACCCATCCCCTCTCTTCTTCCACCACCCATCCTCTCCCTTCCTTCACACAGTGTGAAGCATACCATCAGGTGAGATTCAGGTGGAGTATGGATCACTTTGTATAGGCAGTGAGTCAGGTTTTGTCCATGAACCCACTACTTGACAATCCTCCAGACTGACTGAAAACCCTTCATTGTACAGTTTAGCATTTACTCTTCCTCCTGATTCTATGGCAGTTTATATTTGATGTGGCATTTTTACACTGTGATGGTAGAAGACACAGTTGGATTGTTCTGTATTCAGTGTGTCATGGAGAAATATGAGAGTATTTTCTTTTGTTAGTCCTTTTACCAGTCTGTAATTAGTGTGTTATTGCTTTTCTTTCCTTTACGGGTGGTTTACGTTGAGTGACAAGCCAAATGGTTTCCTGTAAGCCGGTTGTAATGGAGAGAATGTAACCAGACAGTTACAGGGGAATAAGCTGCCAAAGTACAACATCTCCAAGTTAAAGAGGACGAACAACAATTAGCGTGGCAAGATCTCAGTGATTTCTGATAATTTCGAGACAGTGTAACAGACTTAATGACTGAAACTACACATATGCTTACATAATAATTCTTTGCTGCCTCATCAGTGGCGCAGAAGCCCGGGCCTAGGCTACTCTCTCCAGATATTTAAGGCTAGAGTAGTCGGCCCTTATATTATGTGAGTGAGAAATAAACACCAACCATTTCTTGAAAAGGAATCGTTATGGGTCTTATCCGGTGGGAGCACCTTAGCTCACTGGACCACTAGGCGCAACTCCGAAAAAGAACACACACACACACACACACACACACAGCTGATCTTTTGTTTAGTCTACAACTGCCCCAGGGAATGTAAGTACTATATTATGTGCTTTTAGTACTGCAAAATGACCACATACTTCAGTAATGCAAATTTGGAAAAGAAAAGGGATAAAGGTAGAAAGCAGGACGATGATTTCTACCAAGAACTGATTGAAATGGAGACTCACAATAAACCGGTGGAGTGAGTACACAGACTAGAGATGGCTTTTCAAAATGAGATTGATGAAATTAAGAAACAGATGCACTTGCAAAAGGAAGAAATAGAATAATTAGGAAAGGAAGTCAACAAGAAAGACACAACCATAGATGAGCTGACAGTAGAATTGGGTTCACTTAGGAGAAAAATTAGTGAAATGGCAAGTACAGTAGTCAACCACGAGAGTATTATGGGAGAGTTCAAAAATGATACAATTAGGCAAGTAAGCAGTCTGATAGACCAGAGAAGTGATATTGAGGAGAAAATAACACAGGTGAATGAAGCTGTGCAAAGCTACAAAAATGATGTGGAAACCACTTATGCTGAAATGGTGAAAGTAAAGAAAGACTTAGAAACAAGGGTGGAAGAAAAAAGCATTAAAAAGGAAGTGAAAAGAATAATCTAGAACAATCCTAAGTTAGTCAGAGATTCAGTAGATATCAACAAATCTATAGTAATCACTGGTATAGAAGAGCAAGAAGTAAAAAACAAGATCTCAAGAGACAAAAAGGAGATGGCAAATGTAATGAGCATATTGAAAGAAGTATCAGAGCAAATCTGTAGTAAAGACATAGAGGAACACAAAAGGTTAGGGAAATACGAGAGAAGCAAGTCAAGACCCCTAAAGGTAACCTTCCAGAGTGTAAACACCGTGGAGGAGATACTAAAAAATGCAAAGAAACTTATGGAAAAAGAGGAGTTCAAAAATGTATGGATAAAAAGATGCCTAACACAAGAGGAACTGGAATTACTGAATGAGAAGAGGGAGGAAGCAAAAACAAAAAACGAGGGAAGATCAGAGGAGGAGAAGAATACATTTTTTTTTTTTTTTACAGAGTAATAGGATTGCAGGTACGAAAGTGGTACATAAACAGGAGGGAACAAAAAGGAGGAAGGTAGTAGAACCAAGTCATGACAAGTATATAAACAAGATGATTAAACTGATGTACTCAAATGTGGATGGAATGGTATCTAAATTATTAGAGATGAATGATTATGTCAGAGAAAATGAACCACAAATAATATGTCTAACTGAAACAAAATTAACACCAAGGTGTGTGGGAGGAGGAGAAGACGGAGGGGGGGTGCAAGGAACAGCGTGGTGGACTGAAGAGGTGAGACAGGCTGTGGCACAAAAGTAGAAAGCATACAATGAATGGATGAGAAATAGGGGCGTGGAAGAAGTTGAGAGGCAGAAGAGAGAGTTATATGTGGAAAGAAAGAGAGAGGTGAAAAGATTGGTAAAAGAGAGTGAGAAGAGAGTGGATGAGGAACTTGGAAGGTATTTGAGTGTAAAGTGGAGGGACTGTAAGAAAATGTTCTGGAAAGAGGTGAAGAGAGTAAGACAGGGTGGAAGAGAGGTTAGCAGGGGAGTGAAAGATAAAAATGGTAAATTACTAGTTGAGAAGGGAGAAAAAGTGAGCAGATGGAGAGAACACTTTAAGGAATTGTTGAACATACAGGATGGAAGTAATGCTAGTAAAAGTGGCTGGGGAATGGCTGGGAGAGGGAGGGAGGTGAGAAGACAGGAAGAAATCAGTAGGATAGAAGTTGAGGAAGCAATGAAGAAAGTTAAATTGGGGAAAGCCCCAGGAATTGATGGAGTGTGTGGTGAAATGCTGAAGCATTGGAGAGAGATTGTAGTAGACTGGATGTGGAAGATGTGTAGATTGGCCTGGGAGGAAGGTAGAGTCCCGGAGGATTGGAAGTCAGGTATAATTATTCCCTTGTACAAAGAGAAAGCGGAAAAAGAAGTATGTGGTAATCATAGGGGCATTTGTCTTCTTAGTATAATAGGAAAAGTGTATGGTAGGATACTTACTGACAGAGTTAGAGAAAGAACAGAGGAATTAGTTGGAGAAGAACAGGGAGGCTTTAGGAAGGGCAGAGGTTGTGTAGATCAGATATTCATTCTGAGATCTTTAGTGAAAAAGTTTCTAGAGAAGGGAAAGAAGTTGTATGCGGCTTTCATGGATTTGGAGAAAGCATATGACAGGGTGGATAGACAAGGATTGTGGAAAGTATTAAGAATATATGGAGTAGATGGGAAGTTGTTGAATGCTGTGAAGAGTATGTATGATGGTGCTAAGGCTGCAGTGCGTGTGGATGGTGAACTAAGTGAATTTTTCTCTTTGAAGGTTGGGTTGAAACAGGAATGTGTCATGTTTCCATGGTTGTTCAATCTGTACATGGATGGGGTAATAAAAGAGGTACAAGGTAGGGTACTAGATCTTGGAGTGGGCCTGGTGAGAGAGGATAGTGTTTGGAAACTCCCTGTACTGTTGTTTGCAGATGATACTGTGTTGTTGAGTTAAGACCAAGGGGAGCTGCAAGGCTTGGTGGATGAGTTTGGGAGAGTGTGTAAGAAACGGAATCTAATGGTGAATGTAGGGAAGAGTAAAGTGATGGTCTTTGAGAGAGGTGAAGTCAGTGAAGGTACAGCGAGGTTGGATGGTGAGGAATTGGAAAATATGAGTACGTTTAAGTACTTGGGTAGTGTGATGAGTAAGGATGGAGGTTCGGAGGGTGAAGTGCTTGAAAGGGTACAGCAGGGAAGAAAGGCTGCTGGTTCTTTGAAAGCAGTGATAAGAAACAGGGAAGTGAGCATGGAAGTGAAAAAGTTACTACATGACAGTATTGTGATACCAACTCTAACGTATGGGAGTGAAGCTTGGACGTTGTTGGAAAGACACAAGTCAAGAGTGAGAGCAGTGGAAATGAGTTATTTAAGAGGAGCCTGTGGAGTCACATGGAGAGACAGGCTGACGAAGGAGGATATAAAGGAGCGTTGTGGTGTGGATGTGGATGTGATAGGAAGCGTTATGTGGAACACACTAAGGTGGTTTGGCCATGTGGGGAGGATGGAGGGTGAAAGATTGACGAAGAGAGTGTATGTGAGTGAGGTGGAGGGGGGAAGAGGGAGGGGGAGGCCGAGGATGAGATGGAGGGATGGAGTGGAGAGGTATATGAGAGAGGGAGGTGTGAGTTGGGAGCAGGGCAGTGAAATGGCGGGGGACAGGGCGACGTGGAGGCGTTTTGTTTGTGGCCACCCCAAACGGGATTGAGGCGTCTGGCAATAGATAGATAGAGAGATAGATATCAAATGACATCCTAAAACTTAGAGAAATATATATGGGGAAGAGATAGGAACTTAAGAAAAGGAGGAGGGATAATAATATTAACTAAGAAAAATCTAAAAGTCAAAGAACTAGAACTAGATATACCCTCACAAGTAGAACTGATTGCAGTAGAGATCAATACATCTGAAGGGAAAGTAATTGTAGCCAATTTGTACATGCCACCGAGATCAAACACATGGGAAAGAGACGAATATGAGGACCTGGCAGTGAATACAATTCAGAGTTTAAGAGCATTGCTACATAAAATGGAAGAGAAATCGGAAAGAATTATACTAACTGGAGATTTTAATACAAATATAAATTGGAATACTCTAGATATAATAAGCCAAGAAAGCTGTTGGGACTAAAAGCTCCTGGATCTCGTGCAAGAGTTTTTCCTAACGCAACATGTAAGGGAAAGCATCAGAAAAAGAGGACTCAATGTACCCTCAATGCTAGATCTCATATTTACTAGGCAAGAAAACGATATTGACAATTTAATATACCACCCTCCATTCGACAAAAGCGACCATGCAGTACTAAATTGCAACTTCAGGATAGAATATGACATAGTTAACAGCAATGAAAGTTACAAAAAGAGCCAAAACTATAAAAAGGGAAACTGTCATGACCTAAAGAAGTACTTCTTAGAAATTGATTGAGGAAAAGAGCTTAGAGGACAAGATTTAAATGCTATATATAAAAAATTCTGTGAATTTTATGAAATAGGAGTCCAGAAGTACATCCCACAGCACAAAGAAGCAGAAAAGAAAATAAAGAAATGGTTCAATACAGAATGTAAAAAATCAAAAGAAAAAAGAGATTTGTTGTGGAATAGATACAGAAGACACAATAGTGAAAGGGCATATAATAATTACAAACAGGCAAGAAACGATTATACAGGAATAAGGAGGGAAGCCCCAAAACAGTTTGAGGAGGATATCATAAATAAAAGTAGTGATCAACCGAAGCTATTTTACAGCTACATCAGAAGCAAAACCAAAGTAAAAGATAAAATACAATCCATTACGGACGAGGGAATCACCTATACACAAGAGAAGGATATTTGTGAAGCACTAAACAAGAAATTCCAATCAATTTTTACAGAGGAAAAAAATTTTGAGAGGGATTATGAGGAACATGCATGCCCACACATACTACCAGATATACAAACATCAGAAAAAGTAATACAGGAGGAGCTAAGTAAATTAGACAAAGGAAAAGCAAATGGTCCTGATGAAATTTCATGTTGGGTACTACGCGAATGTGCAAAGGAGTTAAGTAAACCATTATTTTTATTTTTCAAGAAATCCTTGAGTCAAGGTAAACTACCTGATATTTGGAAGAAAGCAAACATTGTTCCCTTATTCAAGAAAGGGAATAGACAAAATCCACTCAACTACCGTCCAGTATCACTAACCAGTGTTGTAAGCAAGGTATTCTAAAAGCTTATAAGAAAAGCTTGGGTAAATCACCTAGAAGCACACAATATGATAATAGAAAGACAGTTTGGTTTCAGAAAAGGAAAATCATGTGTTACTAATCTGTTGAGCTACAATGACAGAGTAACAGACACATTACAGGAAAGAAAAGGATGATTGGACAGTATCTATTTAGATTTCAAGAAAACATTTGACACAGTACCACACCAAAGACTTTTATGGAAATTGTACCATCAGGGAGGAATTCGAGGCAAACTGTTTTGTTGGATGCAAGATTTTCTCATAAGAAGAGAAATGAGAACAGTACTAAGGGGAAACTACTCATCATGGAAAGAAGTGACTAGTGGAGTACCACAGGGCTCAGTGCTGGCACCAATCATGTTTTTAGTGTATATAAATGATATAGACAGTAACACTGGAAATGAAAGCTATCTAAATATGTTTGCAGATGATAAAAAAATACAAATGAGAATTACTAACACAGACTCTTGTAAAGAGCTACAGGAAGAATTAAATAAACTTCATGAATGAAGTAATACATGGCAAATGGAATTCAGTGTGGACAAGTGTCATGTAATCAAGTTTGGTAAAAGTGGAAAAAGACCTGATTGGGATTATACGTTAGGAAATAAAACCCTACACACATCAGAAAGAGAGAAGGACCTAGGCGTGATTATCAATAACAGACTATCTCCGGCTGACCACCTAAGTGAGAAGGTACGGAACATGTATACACTGCTTACAAATATGAGAATAGCATTCACATACATAAATGAAGACATGCTAAGAAAGATAATAACATCATTCATCAGACCAGCCCTAGAGTATGCATCAGTAGTCTGGAGTCCTGATCTCAAAAAACATATAAAGATTGAAAAAGTTCAAAGGGCCGCAACAAGATGGGTATCAAGCTTAAGGGATCTAAGCTACGAAGAAAGACTAAATAAACCGAATCTGCCAACACTACAGGAGAGAAGGAAAAGAGGTGACATGATTATGCTATATAAATGCATATCAGGGAAGGAGAAAGTAGACATAAATGATTACTTAACCTATGGGGAAGCATCAGCAAGAGGACACTGCAAAAAACTGCATAAGAAGAGAGGTGATAAAGACGAAAGGAAAATTAGTTTCCCAAATAGAGCAACTGATCAGTGGAATGCACTACCGAATGAAATAGTGTGTGCCAAAAGAATTCACAATTTTAAGGATATGTACGATAAATATGGTTTAAGACACGGGACAGTACTAGCTTGACTCATTCCTGTAAAGATACAATTAAGTAAGAACACACACACACACACACACACACACACACACACACACACTTTTTCACCGCTCGCTGGTGCAGTGGTAACGCTCTCGCTTGCCAACTGGTGGACGGGAGTTCGCGCCTTGCTCAGGTTGCGAAAATTTTCACTGACGAAGTGGGTGGTTACTGTCCCCCTTGAGCAAGGGGACGGGTGTGTGCGTGTGTGAAGGTCACAGCCTTGCCCTTAGATCGGACTATATGAGCTCTCAGCTCCCTTCCAGGAGGGTAAAAGCTGACGATCACGACCATCAAGTGATCCTGACCGACCCGGTGAATTACACACACACACACACACACACACACGCACGCACGCAAGCACGAGCGCGCAAATTTGAAGATGGTATCTGTTTCTAAATAAAATACCGGAATGTATTGCTCATTTAGCGAGACGCGTGAATTATTTATAATTGGCTTACTGACGTGTTCTCTAACCGCCTCCACCCTCCACCTCCTCTCCACCTCCATTACCCTCTTCTTTCCTACCTTCCCACTCTCATTCCACCTTCTTTCCGTCTCATCTTCCATTCTTCATCGTTCCTTCACTTCACCCCAGTCTTTCTTCTCTCACTGCATGTTCATCGTCCAGCACCACTCTCCCTGCATCTTCCTCTGATTCCTTCATCTTCCCTCTCCTTTCCCACTTACAGTATTATCCCTCTCTTCCTTCTTTCTTTCCCCTTCCAATCAATCCTCATCACTCCTTCAACGTTTATATCCAACACCCACCTCCCTATTCTTTCCCTCTCTCCATTTATACACTCCCTTTCTTACGTCCTGCATCTTCATTTCCCTCCATCTACCGCTTTCGTCTCTCTCTCTCTCTCTCTCTCTCTCTCTCTCTCTCTCTCTCTCTCTCTGCAGCCTTCAGTATTTTCCCTTTTTTCTTCCTCCCACATATTACACCTTTCACTTTCCCCTCTCTACCTTCCTCAAACTCTCCCTCCTGTCCTCCCTCTAGGTCTATCTTCACTCTCTCTCATTTTTCTTCCTTCCTTCTCACTACCTTCCTCCTTCTTCCACCCTCACTTCCCTTCACTACCATTTTCCTTCCTTGTCTAGACTTTTCCCCCTACTTCCTCTTCCTCTTTCTTTTCCAGCTTCCCTGCCTCCTTCCACCATCAGTCTTCCTCAGCTTCTCCTTCCCACACTCTACCTTCACATTCCTTCCTTTCTTTCTTCTTCTTTTACTCTTCCTTTCTTCCTTTGCCTGCATCTCCATATTCTCATTCTCCTCATCTTCACCTTCCTATCTCCATCCATCCCTACTTTTCTCCTTTCTTCGCTTTAATAACTCCTCCCTCTCTTCCTTCATTTTCTCCTACCCTCCCTCCACCACTTCTAATTATATCTCCGCTCTCTTCTCTCTCTCCCTGCTTTCTTCTTATTTATCCCGTCCTTCACATTTGTTTTTCCTCCCTCCACCTCTAATCCCTACAGGACTAATTATCCTTGAGCACAGGTTGATAAACCTGTTGATAAATGTTTCCAGCCACAAAAGTTTTTTTTTTTTTTTTTTCGGAGGAGTTATAAACGTGCTGAACAAATTCGCCATCACTAAACTATGATTAAGTGGTAACATTGAAAAAAAAAAAAAAAAAAACATGCTTGAATCTGTGGTTGGACGGCAGTCCCCAGTTAAACAAGTTTCCTACACAATAATACATTTCCGCCATTCACTGTTTTATTAATACAGTGTGCAGAGGACACAGTCACAGGACAACATAGTCATGTATTCGGTACTGACTTGGTATGTATTCGGTTACTGACTTGGTAACTCTTTAACCTTATTAGTACTGATTGTAAATATGATTTTCACTCATCCTAGTGTATGGAATTATACGACAGCTTTCCTATGATGTTCAGTAGTATTTCCCAGCTTCTTGCAGGTTTTGATCGAGGGATTGTTGGGGGTGGGAGCCTTCAAGCATCGTTGCCCTTGTCTTTGACCCGTAGAATAAACAACCTTGTTATATTCCTGCAAAACAACAAAACACCTTTCAAAGAACAAATGCTGCTAGGCATTTTGCTGTTTGCTTGCTTGTGTATCTTTCCAGAGTTTTTCTCCTTCTCTCCGCAACGCCATTTTCACCGTCCACCACAACTCTCCCTCCCTTCACCTCGATTCTCCCTCCCTCAACCACTACTCTCCCACCCTCTACCTCCACTCTCCCTCCATCCACCTTCAATCTCCCTCACTCTCAAACTGCAGCTCTCCCTTAATGTTACTCAACTGTGAAGTGCAGCTCTCTTCTAGCTACGCACGTAACCCCTTTTGCTCTCTCTCTCTCTCTCTCTCTCTCTCTCTCTCTCTCTCTCAAATTCTTTCATATATTTATTTTTCTGATTTATTATATATGTATTATATTCATTATATATATACATAATTATTATATATATCATACAGTATAAACATACATATTATATATGTACATAGAGAGATTCTTCTTCCTCCTCCCCACTTCCTCCAATTCCACTCTTCCTCTCCTCCTTCCTCTCCTCACTCCCACCTCTTTTCTTCAGTTGCCTCCTTCCTTCTTTCCGGTACTTCCTCCCATTATTCCTACCTTCTTTCTCTCTTGTTTCATTACATTCTTCATAATATCCCACTTTCGTACTTCTCAGTATTTATTATGCTCGGAACACACACACACACACACACACACACACACACACACACACACACACCTTCCATCTGCTTTTTTCTGCAGTAGTCAATTCTCGCACCAATAAATAGCGCCCAACACAGGCCAGTTCATGGTAAAAGGGATATACAGTCAATGAAGGACTAGTCTACTCATCCCACACACCAGCTGCTATGATCACCTTATATTCCAGCGACGGTTAGGTGGGCAAGGATATAGCTTTAAATTTAAAGGTCTTCATATCTCAGGCTACATACATCCCATTTGGATGAAATTACGCGTGATTTAGAAGGTACCGGAATCTGTCTGTTTATTTATCTGTTTACCCATCTACTTATCTATCTATAGTATCTGTCTATCTGTCTGTCTGTCTGTCTCTATCTGTTTACTAGTAAATCCATCCGTCCATTCATGCTGGTAACGGAATCTCTGTTTATTTATCTATCTGTTTATCTACCTACAGTATCTATGTATCTGTCGGTCTGTCTGTTTCTATCTGTTTACTAGTAAATCCATCCATGCATTCATGCATTGGTCCTTCTCTCTCTCTCTCTCTCTCTCTCTCTCTCTCTCTCTCTCTCTCTCTCTCTCTCTCTCTCATCAATATATATATATATATATATATATATATATATATATATATATATATATACACACACACACACACACACAGGAAACGGAGGCTGAGATTGTGGCAGATGGAAGGGTGCAAGGAATAAATGTTTTGGGAGAGCTGAATAATTCTTTGATCACGATGGAGGAAGTGCAGGAGACAGTGCGGGTAATGAAAGCAAGGAAAGCTGCAGGTATGGATGGGTGTGCTGTGGAATATTTGAAAGGTGGCGGAGCTAGTACTGTTAAGTGGTTAGTAAAATTGCTGAATGCATGTTTTGTGAGCGGAATTGTGCCGATTGGCTTGGTAAGTGCGTGTGTGGTTCCGTTGTATAAAGGTAGGGGCGATTAGTATGAATGTACTTGTTTTAGGGATATAAGTCTATTGAGAGTTGTAGTTGAGGTGTGTGGTAGGGTGTTGATCAAGAGAGTTAGAAAGGGTACAGAGGAAGTGATTGGTGAAGAGCAGTGTGGTTTTAGGAGAGGGAGGGGATGCGTGGATGTTTGCTGTGAGAAAGGTGTGTGAAAAGTATTTGACGAAAGGTAAGGATGTGTTTTGGGCGTTCATGGATTTAGAGAAAGAGTATGATAGACTTGATAGGGAGGCTTTGTGAACAGTTTTGAGACTGTATGGAGTAGATGGTAGATTGTTAAAAGGAATGAAAAATTTTTATGTAAATAGTAGAGCGTGTGTAAGAGTGGGAAATACTGTGTGATTTTTCCCTTGGGAGTGGGGCTGCGGCAGGGATGTGTGATGTCGCCTTGGTTGTTTAACATTTATATGGATGATGCTGTAAGGGAGGTGAATGAGAGAGTGTTTGGTGGAGGTTAGAGTCTGGTGAATGCTGATGGTAGAGAGAGGAATCTGAATCAGCTGCTGATTGTGGATGATACTGCACTGGTCGCTGATTCGGAGGAGGGATTGAGACAGTTGGTAGAGGAGTTTGGAAGGCAGGAAGGGTGTGTGAAAGGAGGAAATTGAGAGTAAATGAGAATAAGTGTTAAGTGATGAAGTGTACGAGGTTGGTAGATGGTAGGAGGATGGATGTAGTTTGGGTGGTGAGTTGCTTGAGGAAGGTAGAGTGTTTTAAGTATTAAGGGTCACATGTTGCTGTGGTAGAGGTGAAGCTAAGAAAGTTGCTGGGAGGAATGCAAAAAGTGTTTAGATATCGTTCGCTTAGAATGAAGGTAAAGAGAAGACTGTGTAAGGATGGGATGGTACTGACTGCGTTATATAGGGCTGAAACATGAAATATGAGTGTAGCAGAGAGGAAAAGTTTGAATGTAATGGAGATGAGGTGTCTGAGGAGTGTTATGTGGGAGCGACGCGTATGGATCAAGTGAGAAATGATGAAGTGAGAAGGATAACTGGAGATATGTGGGAGATGGCTGATCAAGTTGAGCAGAGAGTGTTGCGGTGGTCTGGGTATATGGAGATAATGGATGAAGAGTGATTGGTGAAAAAGATAACTGGATCGGATGTGTGGGGTGTAAGGATGAGAGGAAGACTACGAATCGGATGGATGAATAATGTAAAGAGAGCGTTAGATGCGAGAGGGATGTCTGTAGAGCAAGGAAGAGTGGCTGCCTGTGATAGGGATGACTGGAGAGAAATTGTGAATGAAAAAAATGCGACGTGGCCCCAAGGGGATATTCTCCTGCATTTGGTCTGATCAGCTGATCAGGTCAGGTGCGGGTAAGTGGATGGGGCCCAGTATCATGTGGCAGGGGTAAACCAGCTCTGCTGTCGGGCTCTGGTGCGAATGTCGCTGATTACACGGCGCAGTTGATCCTTGTGCGGTAGGGCGTGGTGAGCATTTGTCCCTTCTCCCCTTTGGGCTAAGATACGAGTAAATGTGTGTGTGTGTGTGTGTGCGTGTGTGTGTGTGTGTGTGTGTGTGTGTGTGTGTGTGTGTGTGTGTGTGTGTGTGTGTGTGTGTGTGTGTGTGTGTGTGTGTGTGTGTGTGTGTGTGTGTGTGTGTGTGTGTGTGTGTGTGTGTGTGTGTGTGTGTGTGTGTGGATGAGTAAATTGGGAGTGTTTCGTCCTTTCTTGGCTACCCCCATTTTTGGCGTGGAAGCAGCCAAGGTACACTCGTGATCACTAATCTCTGACCAGAGAGTTAGCCAAAGTCGCGGCCAGGCGCAGGCTACACAGTCAGACACACTCCACTGTCGTTTCAGAAAGGTTTAGTGCTTCAATGAACAATTTTCTAAGCATCACTGAAACACTTTTGTTTCACATATTATATTACTTTCTCAAGTAATATATGCATGGTAAGAAATAGACAAATTTGGTTATTGCTGTTATTTTTAGTCTATAATGAGTGCGTGATATTTGAATTTTATACACTGTTTTATTAATCTGTTTATTATTTCACTGACCTATTTCTTGAGGCGATCCTTTAACCGAGCTGTTTGTAGGTGATAGCAGAGAAATATCCACGATTGCCACAACAGCCGGCATTCACGTGACATTCTAAGTAAGAATGCTTTATAATACTTATATCATTGACAGAAATATACTATTACTACTACTTTGAACTGGATGTTTTTTTCTAGTAATAACAGGCCCCTTTACCCAGAGATATAAATAACCCTAGATTCCACATGACACTAGATGCGTCTGCGCGGCCGCCATCTTGGAACTTCGAGGCAGACGATGTCGTGTTCCAGGCGATGATCAAAGTTGACCACTATTTACCTAGATATGCAACAGCACTGTGCTGCTTTTGGGTGTAGAAAGAGTCGGAATATATCTATGGTGACACCGATAACATGAGCGGCTCAACTGACTGGTTATGCAAACGTCCCCTCAGCTGCTTCTCTACCCTCCGAATGGAGGATGGTGAATTGCAGAAGGGAAATTTAAGCCTGCAGTCCACCGAGTTCACGTTTCAGGTGAACCAGGAACCACAACCATTACCACCACAACAACAGCCACCACCATAACAGCCACCACAACAATAACCACCACCACCACAACAACAACAACAACAACAACAACCACTACCACCAGCACCATATCCACCACCACCACAACAACAACAACAACCACTACCACCAGCACCATATCCACCACCACAACCACCACCACCACCACCACAACAGCAACAACATCCACATCCACCACCATAACAACAATCACCACCACAACAACAATCACCGCCACAACAACAGTCACCACCAGAACAACCACCGCCACCGTCACAAAAACAACCACCACCATCACAACAACAACAACCACCATCACCATAATCACTAGCACATCAACCACCACTATCAGAACAATAACCACCACCAAAACAACTACCACCACAACAACAACTACCACCACCAACAACATCATCACAACAACCACCACAACAATAACCAACACCACAACAATAACCACCACCACAACAACCGCCACAAAAATAACCACCACCATCACAACAACCACCATCACTACAACAACCACCACCACAACAACCACTATCACAACAACGACCACAACAATAACCACCACAGCAACAACCACAACAACAATCACCAAAGCAGTAACCACCACCACAGCAACAACAACCATCACAATAACAACCACAACAACCACAACAACAATCACCACAACAATAACCACCACCATAACAACAACAACAACAACAACAACAACCACAACCACAACCACCACAAGAACAACCACCACCACCACCACCACAAGAACAACCACCATCACCACCACAACAACAGCAACAACGACAACAACCACCACAACAACCACCAACACAACAACCACCACCATCATAAGAACAGCAACAACAACAACCAACACAACCACAACCACCACCACCACAAGAACAACCACCACCACACCACCATCACCACCACAACAGCAACAACGACAACAACCATAAAAAACATCACCACAACAACCACCACCACCACTACAACCATCACCACAACCCACCACCTCAACAACACCAACAGCAGCAACAACTATAACCACCATCACAACAACCACCACCACAACAACTACAACATCCACCGCCACCACCACCACAACCACCACAACAGCAACAACCACAATCAGCACCACAACAGCCACCATTATAACCACCATCACAACAACCACCACCACCACAACAACAACCACCACAACAGCAACCACCACAACAACAACAACCACAACAGCAACCACCACAACAACAACAACCACAATAACAACAACCATAACAACAACAACCACAACAACAACCACAACAACAACCACCACAACAACAACCACCACAACAACAACCACCACAACAACAACCACCACAACAACAACCACCACAACAACAACCACCACAACAACAACCACCACAACAACAACCACCACAACAACAACAACCACAACAACAACAACCACAACAACAACAACCACCACCACCACCACCACCACCAACACAATAACCACCACCACCACAACAACAACAAAAACCACCATCACCAGCACCACCACCACAGCAACAACGACCACTACCACTACAATAATCACCATCACCACCACAACAACAATAACCACCATCACCACCTCCACCACAACAACATTCATTTTCATAGTCTGAATTCCCTCTAAAAAAAAGACCCACTATTACATGCTTGACCGCTCCTACATGGCGGCCGCAAAGACGCATAGCCGCTGTACTGAAGAATGGGCGATGCGGCATCTAGTCTTATTTATATCTGTGCCGTTGCCATCCAGTGGGAATGGTTGCCCTATTCCTACGCGACGTCTTAACTGCATGTCCCCTCTGGTCAAAATGTGTGCCAGTTAATTCCGTTAATTCATAAATAATTATTACGGTATATATGATGCCAATACCCACGTATAGTGGCACGTATTTTTTACTTCTTGGAAACTGCTAAACTGCAGACTGATTGAAGAAATGTCGGCCCCTGTCAATAAACACAGATTATTTTATTACGGAGAAGGAACCATAAGAATATGGTAATATCAAAGATATGAGTAGTACGATTCAGATCACCTGGTTACAGTTCTTTGCCCCGCCCACTAGTGAAGAGGCTGTGTTCTAATGCGTGTCTCGTGTGTGGTCATAACACTGCCCGCCACGCGTCCCTGGTCAGAGATTAGTAATCATGAGTGTACATTGTCTATGTGGAGAGAGAGAGAGAGAGAGAGACAGACAGACAGACAGACAGACAGACAGACAGACAGACAGATAGATAGATAGACAGATAATTAGATAGATAGATAAATAGATAGATAGATATTCATCCATCCATCCATCATCTAATCATGTGCCACCCATGAGGAGCGTAGGAGCCCGGAGCGAGGGAAATTCGTCCTGACAATTAAGATGAGAGTGACCAGCCTCACTCATCCCTGAATGATATTATGTGAGCAATAATCTCCAACCACCCCTTGGATATAAACCTACACCGGCTCAATCCGATTGGAGTTCCTGAATTACCCACTATATCACCAGGCGCCATAGTTTGGTTATATGGTTATCACCAGGCGGTGTAAATGGTTTCCTGGTGTACAGAAAACCATTTGGCTTGTTACGCAGTACAGAGATACCCATAGGCAGAAGGAAGAGAAAAACGTGAAGGGAAAGAAAGAAGAGGGAGTGTAAGTCACCCGTAGGCATAAGGAAGAGGAAAGAATGAAGGAAAAAGATAAAAGAGGAAGGAAGGGAGGAAGGAGCAATCACTCAAAGTAGCACTACGTTAAGTGAGTGGATGGTGAGCTCCCCAACCTACCACATAGTTATCTATCTATCTGGATAGATAGATAGATAGATAGATATGTATGTATGTATGTATGTATCCTCCTGATTATGGAATGTTCTGGTAAACTCTCAGTTCTTTTCATAACATTTTAACATGTCATCATTCTTTCCCCCACTAAAATCTTCAGATGTAAGCATTATAAATGACCCACGTGGAAAAGCGCACATCCTTGCTAGTACGTTTGCCACAAATTCTACTTTAGAGGAAGTCAGTAAGAACATCCCTGTACTAGAACTTGAGTCTCCCGATATTGTCCCACTCGATGTATGCCAGCGTGCTACAAAGATCAGTCCTAGTTCCAACCCTATTCCTAATTCATAGTAATGATATCTATCACCCATAATCCCATTCACTCATATGCAGATGATTCAACACTTCACAGTTCTTTCACTCTTAAACATCCATTCACAAAGTTTAATATCTGTGACTCCCAACCCAGTACAGTAATCTCCATAAATCAAGATTCATCTGTGATCACTGAATTCGGACAAAATAGCATTGTCTCATATAATGCCAGGAAAGCCAAATACTGAATATACAATTAACTAATGGAAAGATATTGCTTCATTCCTATATTACCATCAATGTTACTGATACTCCTATCTCTGTAAGTATTGAAATTCTCGGTGTTTCACATAACAATACCCTCAGCTGGACCTCTCATGTCAGATCACTTGCGAAAAACGCTTCAAGGAAATTTGGATTATTGTGCAGAATCTGTAGATTCTTTACTGACGAGCATTTAACTATAATTGCAAGAGTCATGTGCCCTCGCAGGTGGAATATTGCTCACCCTTGTGCAATGCATGTGGAGAAGAAGCAGTCAAACAACTGGACAAAATTCAGAACAAAGCTGTGAGAATTATTAACAATCCCGCAATTACAACCGAGCTACCTCACCTACAAGTAAGAAGGAATGTTGCCTCCCTTGCATTATTTTTACAGATACGTTATGGCAAATGCTCAGGCGAAGTTGCATCCATTGTGCCTCCTCTCCATGCCTCCCCCCGTGTTACACGGGTATCTGGTAGCGCTCATGACTTGAGTGTCACCTCCATAATTGCAGAACTATTGCCTGTCGGCATTCTTTTATTCCCTAAACTGCATCTCCTTGGAACTCACATCCCCAGAATAGTCTCCCTCGAAACTTCAACCTATAGCAGTTCAAGTCCGTTACATATTGTTTTTAATGAATGGAGGACACATCTGGAGGAGAGAGAGACCGATAATGAGGTCGAGGGGTGAAGCTAACAAGTATTAGATAGAAAGGATGTGTATTGAAAGAAGGGTAACCTGATGACGGTGGACAAGTGACATGGAAGTGATTTGTCTGCGGCCACTCCTTCCGGAATACAGGCATCTGACTATAGAAAGAGAAAGATTTATCTTTACATTAATCTGTAAAGAATTAAGAGTTAGCTCATGCTTACTCATTTTCATTATGAGATCTTACAGTAAGAGTATATGAAGAAAACTTTTGTCAGTAATAAATATTTAAAATAGAAATAATAATAGTAATAATAATAATAATAATAATAATAATAATAATAATAATAACGTGCTGTATTTTTCGAAAACTATAATCGAGACTGTTACCAATATATTACAAAAGGTGTTCCTTTAGCAGAATATAATCAATTAATGGTAACAAGAACAAGTTAAGAACATCATTTCTGAGGCTATATAGATCCCAGTATGATGCAGTTACACTCTAGAGAGCCATACATCAACGAGATTTTTATCCTACAGACGGAACAATTGTAACTGGCTGCGGTTTAGATGATAATGACAATTGCAACAACGACGACAACCATGATCATCATCATCATGATCATAATAAGGAGGAGAAGGAGGGGGAGGAAAAGACGATGTAAATCATACCTATCCATTTTTCCAAAAAGTGGTTTTCAGAAGCTGCATAAAATCGTCCGAATGTGGCAAAAATAAGATAAAAAGAAATATTCGTACCCAGTGTATTAATAAAGTGTATTTCTAACTCCTTCAGTACAAGACATCTCTCCCAATCTGAACATATGTGACTGGTGCAGCATAAATGAGCAAGTTCACCTTGTTTCAGGATAAATAGATTCCATTTTGTCAAAATTACCCAAGAATTTGAATGATATAAACTGAGAGAAATTATAAAATAGAGCACAATTAACTTGCAAGAGAGACACACTCAGATCCTTTATATAAATTTTCACTATCAGAGGCCTTCTTGAAGCAGAATAAATTCTTTTCAACATAAAATTTAAAGATGGAAAGACGCACGCAAAATGAATATTGTAGTGGTGATTATTAATCTTCCGATTTACTGCACAAGGAAATCCCTAAGCTGATTGAAATCGACTAGCAGTAGTAGAACTAAATCCAGGTCATAATTTCACAGGATATATAGCTGCAATTATGGTGCAGTTATACCTGAGACAACCTCAATATCAGTGAGCGGATTACATGGCGCACCACTAATCTGTAAGGCAGCGGGATTTAAGTCAGTACTAAACCTGTAAGAAATAGGCTATATCAATATTACAATGGCACTTCCTGGCTATTTCTTACTAACGATTATCGAAAACGAGGATATTCACTTCCTTACCGGCTGCAACGAAACAACGCCACACCAAACCACATCATACCACACCACACTTGGCCATTTGCACAACACACAGTATTTCCCTCCTGGTCCACATCAAAGGTCTTAACTGAAGAACTTTGAAGATCCAATATGTAATAAATCTGTACTTGGTTTTGCTACCATCAGTATATTTTATCCAGCTTAGGATAGACTTTTCGAATTAGAGGGGTTACATGCAGCCTTCGTTTACACCTTCACTTCAGTTCTCCGTTTACCTGAGTAAAACCGTCTTGGTAGCAGTACGACTCAATTTTGAAAGCAAGTCATCGGTTTGAAGATTATTAACCTATCTGCTAGATATTAACCTATCTAGACGAGAGAACATTTAACTGTCTTGTTATTCGTACCATCAGACGAATGTATTCAACTTCAAGAGTGGCTACCAGTGCTCAAAGTTTTTACTGAGTAAATGTTTATTCCATGGCAGAGAAAGTTATTAATTTTTAAAGCTTTGACTGCTAACATTTACCATAGCTGAATAAAATCCCTTGACTTTACAAAACCATCAACCGATTCACACACAGCCTCCTTTCTCAGCTATATAGACAAACACAAAACACCAAACAAATACCCTGTACGTCAGCCATTTTATCTAACCTCTCTCTCTCTCTCTCTCTCTTTCTGTTTGTGTATATATATATATATATATATATATATATATATATATATATATATATATATATATATATATATAGACAGAGAGAGAGAGAGAGAGAGAGATTGATATATATATATATATATATATATATATATATATATATATATATATATATATATATATATATATATATGAGTTACTTGAGGGGAGCATGTGGAGTGACGTAGAGGGACAGGTTGACGAATGAAGAAGTGAAGGAACGTTGTGGGGTAGATGTGGATGTGGTTGAAAAGATTAGGAGAAATACACTGAGGTGGTTTGGACATGTGGAGAGAATGGAGAATGAAAGACTGACTAAGAGGGTGTATGTAGGTGAGGTGGAGGGAGGGAGAGGGAGGGGTAGACCGAGGATGAGGTGGAGGGATGGAGTTGAGAGGTATATGAGGGAGGGGGGTTGAGCTGGGGGGAGGGTAGTCAAATGGTGGGTGACAGAGTGACTTGGAGGCGTTTTGTCTCCGGCCACCCTTTGCGGGATTAGGGCGTCGGGCTATAGATAGATAGATATATAGATTTTTTTTTTTTTTGTGGTATGTGGGGGCGCTCACCATCAACTCACTCGATGTAGTGCTGCTCTCGGGTGTCTGCCCTTTTCTCTCCATCCTTCATTCCTTCCTTTCTCGTCTGTCTTTCTTTCCTTCATTCTGTCCTTGTCCTTCTGCCTACGGGTGACTTTACACTCCTTCTTCTGTCTTTCTTTCTTTCATTCTTTCATCTTCCTTCAGCCTGTGGGTGACTCTACACTGCGTGACAAGTCAAATGGTTTCCTGTACACCAGGAAAGCATTTACTACGCTGGGTGGTAACCATAAAACCAGATCTTGGCGCCTGGTGGTTTTAGTGGGTAATTATTGTGCTCCAATTGGATTTATATCCAAGGGTGGTTGTGGTTGATTGCTCATGTAATACCACTTAGGGATGAGTGAGGCTGGTCACTCTCATCTTAAATGTCAGGACCAACTGCCTAGCCCCGGGCTCCTGCGCTCCTCATGGGACAGTGCAGGATTGGATGATGGATGGATTGATATATATATATATATATATATATATATATATATATATATATATATATATATAGGATTGGATGATGGATGGATGGATATATATATATATATATATATATATATATATATATATATATATATAGGATTGGATGATGGATGGATATATATATATATATATATATATATATATATATATATATATATATATATTTATATATATATATACATAAGAGGAATTTTATATATATATATATATATATATATATATATATATATATATATATTTTTATGCGAGGAAGAAGGAACCAAGGGCCATGAGCCCGCAGTAACAGTTCCCTCCAAGGGAAAAACAAAATACAATAGAGAGCCAAATTCAAGATCCGATCAATTTGAGATGCCTGGACACACTGCGTTTGAAAGACTGGAGATCATAGGCAGCAGGAAATACAGATAGAGGGAGACAGTTCCAGAGCTGACCTGTTGCATAAATGAAAGACTGGGAGTAACGGTTAATTCTTGCATTAGAGAGTTGGACAGAAAAGGGATGAGAGTTTGCTGCCAGACGGGTGCTACGCGCCTGTCGTAGAGGTGGAGGAATGCAAGCAGACAGTTCAGAGGAGCAGTGACCATTAAAGTAGCGATAGAAAAGAGATAAAGATGCAACAGTGCGGCGAAGAGACAGAGGTTGAAGGGAGTCAGTAAGAGGAGGAGAGTTAATGAGACGAAAAGCCTTTGACTCCACCCTATTGAGAAGAGCTGTATGTGGGGAGCCTCCCCACACATGAGAGTTGTACTCCACACAGGGGCGGATAAAACCCCTGTATAGAGTCAACAATTGTGCAGGGGTAAAGAAAGAGCGGAGTCGGCTTAGCACACCCAATCTCTTGGAAGCAGATTTTACAAGAGATGTAATATGATCTTTCCAAGATAAGTCCCGAGCAAATATATATATATATATATATATATATATATATATATATATATATATATATATATATATATAAAATTCCTCTTATTATCCCTCCCAGTGCGTCTGGGGTTTAATTCAGTGAATGGATCAGGCTGCGTGCCGGGAATGGCCATGGTGCTGCCAGAAGGTACACTCGTCTACCGCAAACTTGCACAATTGGCTCTAATGCACAAGGAAATGGCCTGGCTTGGTCACAAAATTGCATTCCCAACGCTTTTGGAAAAGTAATCACATTTTCTTCTTCGCGTTGTCATTCGATATCCTCCCCATTCCTCCCTCTCCTCCTCCTCCTGCTCCTCCTTCTCTTCATATTTGCTTTCTTCTTTGTCTGCTAATCCTTCTTTTTTTTTTGCCTCCTAGTCCATGCTTCCTTTTCCCCTTCACCCTCCAATAGTTCTTCCTCCTTCTCCTCCCCTTCTTCTCTTTCTCCCGTTTTCGTACATGTTTGCCTCTCTTCCGCCCCATCCCCTTTCCTCTCCCCGTGCATACTTCCTTATCCCCCAGTCATCACCCCCACCTTCTCCACCAACTCCCGACTACTACTCCTCTCCCCTGCCCCTGCCTCCCTCTCACCCCTCCCCCTCCCCTAGCTCTTCCCCACATGCCAAGCTCTCACCCCCAGCTACACACATTAACCTCACAAAGCCGAAAAGTTCACTGTCTTTTACAGCAGGAAATAGAAACGTCTCAAGTTTCAGTTTAAATGAAAGAACCGTACATAACCATCAGGTACCAGTGAGAATGGGTTCTCTGCAGGGAAACGGTTAAAACTGATGGTTTTAAACCACGCAGATTGGCTGATGGTAGCATGAATATAATATATGAAACAACCTCAGTACGTCTAAAAGACCGAGTTCAATTCTCGTTACATCACTACAAAATTGTCTGGAGGTAGAATGAATTCAATACCCAAGGGGATGCAACCGTAATATAGTCTTAAGTTTCCTGGCCTCACGACGCCTTACATCATATAATAAAATCGATTGGTGGCAGCATAATTACACTACCCAAGTCCATTCCAAGCAGGGAGAGAGTTACAGTTCATAAAGTTTTGAATTAAGATTCCATTGTCCTTTGCATCACATGTTCTTTTAAAATCATCCCTTGATAGCTCAGTAGTAGTAGCTATTGTAGTCCTAGATTCTCCTGAATGTGAACCCGAAAGACAGCTGGCTGCAGTTGCCCCCTTTCTGCAGGCCATCTTCCTTCTTTCAGAGAGAAGGAGGGAGTTCAGGGATTTTGGCATTAATGCATTAATAGGCAGCAGTGGCACCTAGTTATGTCAGTACCATCGCGCACAGGTGCCCCTCTCCAGCACCTGTTGGGTCGAAAAAAAAAAAAAAAAAACAATACGTATGTGTGTTCACATAAAACAGGGCTAATCGAAATAGTTTTACAATATTTGAGCTGTAAATTAATCACTAAGATATTTATCCTTTGATTGTTGAATACACACACACACACACACACACACACAGTTTCTCCACGACCATTTCTTTTAGCATTAGCAAGGGCTATTCCTTGCTACAACACCTCCCCCCCCCCTTCCGCTTCACCCCATCCTCAGCAGTCTCTTCTAAAACGTAAAATCCGCTTTCAAGACTAATTCATTCTGGCTCATTCCTTATATTATACTTCCTTAAAATGACATTTCCACGTTAATCGAATATGAAAAGTTCCATCAACAAACTCACTCCATATGACATGTAGAGGAAAATGGCATGTAGGAAGACTACTGGGCCTTGAGAGCAGGCTGTGAAGCCTATGCCCAGAGTCTGACACACACACACACACACACACACACACACACACACACACACACACACACACACACACACACACACAAAATCACCTCCGGTATTCCATTCCAGGTAATGCCAGACATTTTTATCCAACTGAAAGAGTACGGGAACTTGTAAGTGTTAATAAGTCTCTGTTCACTCACTTATAATTGGGACACCTCTAACATTCTACCCTAACTAACCCCCAGATGTTAAAGTCAGCTGATGGTGAATCATAAGAGCCTGCACGTTGATATTGTTCTTTAAGGGGACTTAACTATATTCTGTTAATTTCAGCAGGACGTAAAATTGACATTACCATTTTCAATTCTGTGCCGTAAGGAGAAATTAATAGTAAAATGGGTGCCAGTCCCAGTGAAGTGCTATGAAAAGGACATAGAGCCAAGGTCTAAAGAATACCTTGGGGCTAGCTGTCCATGCAGGCCGGGGTGGCCTGGGCAGGATGGGACTGCCCCGTCCGTTTAATTCAATTATTTTTCTAAACTCTTACTACTTTAGATGAATGGCAGCCTTTACATTTCTAATAATTCCTCTTCTTCACAATGAAATTTTCCCAATTTTTCTATTTCACTTACTACTTTTATTTATGCACAAATCTAAATACACTTCCCCACACATTACAGGTTATTCATTTTCTCTTGTCCTAGATTATCTTCCTTTTGTTGCATATTTCTCGTAGCTCAGTGACAGAAAAAGACAACACTGTGGCTCAACACCCTTCCTGTAGCACTTTTTCATGAGTAGCTTCATTTTCTGCTGTTAATCCATTGCTATAACTCAGTATTCAAGATGAAGGAATGGCAATTTTAGGTCAAGGTAAAATGAAATGAGTATAGTACCTAGTACTTCACCTCAATGTGGTAATGGAAAATGCACTGAGGCTGGGATGGAATCCCCTGCAATGCACCAGACTGGGGCAATGTGGGCGGTGGTGAGATAATGGTAAGGCGTGCGTGCCATGAAGGATGCTGGGTGGCCATACTGCAGAGTTTATGCCCTAGGACGCGTCCACACGTGTGCTCAAACAAGTGCTGGCAACATGTAAGCAACACAGTAACGAACACGCTGCAGACATGTTGGGAGCAGCAGCGTCCAGATCATGTCGGCAACATCATGGTGAAGTCTCAGCTGCCTGGTATGGACACATTTATCCCATCGCCTCTGCTGCCAGTGTTCGAAACTGCACTGAAACATGTTTGCATACATCTGTCCAGATACTGCTGTAAACATGTTTCCGAACATGTTGCCAGCTGTGCTGCCAACATATGTTTGAGTACACGTGTAGACGCGCACTTACATGACTTACGGCTGCCCAACCTTTGTCCCCACTCAGCAATGAGGACACTCACCTACAGTTCCTTTCTGACTGCATGAATGGATGACTTAGCAAGAGTGGAGGTGGCTTGGGACAGGCAACTGGCGGCTGCAGCAAGCGAGTTGTATGATGCAGAATCAGACATCATCATTCCTAACCCCTCCATCGCAAACAGTAAAGTCCCAATGCAACCCACCTGCCTCCTCTGCACTTGCGTGATGCCAAGGTAAGAAAAGAAAATGATAATCACTTCAGACCAAAGCAAGAAAAGAAAAACGGCTATGTCCGTCAGTTGGGCATTCCCATACACCTCATTTCCAATGGTCAGTGCCTTCAGTCGTGCTTTAGGTTAAGGTGAAGAGAATACAATTGATTTTGAAAGTCTCCATCACCACCCTATCCTCACTCTCAGCATTTATTTTGCTCTTAGAATGTCTCCATGAATAGGCATACCCGGTATTTGTACTTATTTCTTGACTAATTGAGACCCATCCTAGGGAAGAGGTTAGCAGTTATCAGTTATTTTCATAGTATCCATTGCCATCCAATAATTTATAAATCCTCATAACCTGCAACAGAGAAAATCTTTCTTCAAGTTGAATAAAATCATACGGAAACTGAAAACTAATCAGAAAAAATGTCATTGAAAAGAAAGACTCAGTGGACATTACATTATCCCTTCAGTATGAGATAAATTTTTTTTCCAGGCTAAATAACATTGCCAGGATGTGGCAACAGTAGAGAATCAAGTATACAAAGTTATGTACTACATACGGAAGCTTCAGGATCATTTAGGCAATGTCCTTGGTGTGGTGTGGTGAAATGGTGTGATATGGGAGTTTTTTGGGGTGGTGGTGGGGGGGTATGTGTTGTGTGTTATGACATTATTACAGTTGTTAAGGCCTTTGAGAGGGAAATACTTCGGGTTCCGAAAATAGTTAATGTAAGACAGACTGACAGAGCTGCTCCATGAAATACTCCCACAACCATCATCACACCGAAGGTTGATTTACCAAATGGTCTCATACTTAATCCCCTCAATCTCGTGGAGTCCTATTTGTTATGGTCTTGTTAATGTCAGACGATTATATACGGATTTAGGAAGTTTCTTTTTTTTTCAGCAGTAAACCCATCCAATTCTGAATAAAATCCAATGGAAGTAGTAAAATTAAAATGAAAAAACGCGCCATGTGTTTGAGGACATTAATGCATATATTATATACACATAAAGTGGAAAGGAGAGTGACACAAGGAAAGAAAGTAGCTGGTGCTATGAAGGCCTTGATAAGAATTAGAGGCTTGAGTGTGGCAGCAGCTCGAGGCTTACGTGAAGGAGTGTTAATGCCAACTTTTACATATGGATGTGAAACAACGGTGTGGCATGATAATGAAATGTCAAGAGTAAGAACATTCGAGATTAGACTTTTGAGGAATATAGCCTACTGTATGTGGAGTACGGAGAGTGGATAGGATACGAAATAATGTGATTAGTGAAAGATGCGGAGTTAGGAAGTCTGTGGACACCAGAATCGAAGGAGTGTTAGTGAGATGGTATGGACATGTGGAGAGAATGGACGATAATAGAGTGGTGAAAAAAGGTATATGTGAGCGAACTTGATTGAGGGAGGACGCGAGGGAGGCTAAGAAGAAGGTGGAGAGATATGGCGGATGAGTATATGAGGAAGAGGTATGGAAGTTGATGAGGCTAAGGGACCGACAAGTGATCGAGCTTGCTGGATAAATTTTGTACGAAGGGTGTGACTAGGGATTTGGCACCCTCTTTTAAAGTAACAATTTTCGAACTGACTCTGTCGGATAGGTATATATACAGTAAAGCTAGTACGTGGCGAAACCCTTTGGCCTATCAGAGGGAGCCAGGATTCCTTGGGCTTGAATGATAAGTGAATGGAAGCGTGGCCCGTTGAATTGGGCAAACTTTGGCTGTCTGGACGCTGCTACTCCTCACCCTTACCTAAGGTGGGAAAGGAGGTCCGGATGATGATAAGTTCCTTTCGTATTATAATCCTTTGAAGCCTAATTTTATCCTCATTGAACACATACCACATGCCAGATCAATTATTATTGGCCACATAAAATAAATACCACAGTCGTACAGTGATCGATGACAAATTATTTATATCGTATTATAATTCTCGCCCTCATCACAAATTCATAAAATAGTCGTAGGATGATCAATAGCAATTAGTCTCTAATTGATCCAAGGATCAGTTCCGTAATTATTTCCTCAAACTTTTTTAACTTTATATGAAGCTTGTAAAGTATACCACAGATGTAATATGGTCCATAACAAACGGCTTTGAGTGCATCAAAAGTTCTGTTACTTATCCGAAACTCGTAATGTAGATAGCATAGTTGTAGAAGGCAAAAAAAAAAAAAAAAAAAAAAAAATCGTGTGAATCTAAACCAGCGTCGCTTATCCAACCCTCATTACACTGAAACTACAGTCGTAGGGTGCTCAATAGAAAGTCTGGTCAAGAATGGATCAACAGTTCAACTGATTTTTGGTGTCTCCTCTACTTCCCTGTCGTCAGCTTATTTCCCGTCAGTACCAGCCTCGCACCACTTCCCAGCAAACTTGGCATCAAACTCACTTCCATAACTTACTGAGAGCTGCACACACACACACACACACACACACACACACACACACACACACACACACACACACACACACACACACACACACACACACACAATCCTCTTTATCATTCACTTTCATCTCAAAACGCATTTTAACTCCTTCATCAAAAGAAATAATTTTATATTCTATTTTCGTCACTTCCACACGGGTTTACTTAACACTGGGGAAATCTGCAGTGAAAGAGCTAGGATCAGTCTCCATTAAAATCTTTCAGTTTGTAAATATCTCCCATGAGCTGAATAAATTTATCCGTAGATTGTTTAAACAAACGTCAATATAAAAGAATTTTCTTTAATTTCAACAAACTCGTTGATCCATCTCACTCTACTCAGCTTCGTGACAGTCCCTACACACTTTCACCAAACATCATTCATCCCCCTAAATGATTCCGGCACACTTTTCACATTGCCCACTATATTCTGTTCACTCTAATTAGACATAAAATTGCCATCCTGCTATTTTGATTGCAGTGCTGTACCAAGAATCAGCACAAGAATATGGTGCTAGTCAGGAAGAATACCACAAAAAGGGCGTAGAGCTTTTGTAATGTCTTATTCAGCCACCAACCACCGGTAAAATAAGTTACAAAAGACGAAAATCTCCGCAAAGTTAAGTTGAATGAACTATGGTTCTCCCTCCCCAGCTCAGTCCAGTTTCTTTATCCATCCTCCACCTCTTCCTTCCTCTCTTACTTAGTTTCCTTCCTCTTACCCTACCCTTGGCCAGCATTTTCATTGATTAAGGAGACTCTATATCTCTCCTTCCTTCCTTTATCTCTGTGTAGGGAACGTTGGTACTGATAATATGTTACATAAACTAAGTTGAAATTAGAGAGATAAACCAAAGACAAGAGATTAGTAAGGTGCAATAAGCAAACTAAATCCTTAATGAAGTGGTATTAAGAAACCCCTAAACCGAAGAGAATACCATGTCTTGTCCCATTTCCTGTAACTCTTGTTCTTCCATCCTTTTCACTGTTCCAAACCTCATTCTCCCCTTATCTTGGTCCACACTTTTTATTTTTAATTTTTCCTTCACCCTTCTACTCGGCAAGATCATCTCCATCCCTCATCTTTCCTTTCATTTACTTGCCTCTCTCCTGTCCATGAGTCTTTCCATGGTCCTTTCTTATACATACTTTCATATCTTCATCTCTTTCTATTTCGCAAATTTTCTGCTATGCCTCCTTTCTCGTGGTTTTGGCCATCTCTTCATATCTATTCTATTTTTTCTTAATTTTTTTCCCTCCACTCACTTCTACCTCTCCATCTCTTCCCTTTGCCAGTTTTGTTATGTACCACCATTATTTCAATCCACGTTTCCTTCCATTCCCCTCCGCCCACCACCTCCCTATCTCAATCTTCCCTTCAACCCCCATTTTTTTCTCCTTGCGAACACTACCTTCGGTTGTTCCACCACTGTATTTCTCCCATTCTCCTGCCATCTCTTCATCTCTCCTCGGTCCAGCTTCCTCCCATTTCTCTATCTTCACACCTCCTTTAATTTTTCTACCCTTTTCTTCCTCCATCTTTCTCGTATACTTCCATCTCTCTCTTCCCCCTCCATTTTTACTTTTCATGAATCCCTCTATCAGTCTGCTGCCCCCTTTATCCTTTATTCCATCTTCCCATTCTTCCATAACTCAGCTTCCCTCCACACTCCTACCCCCCTCCCCTATTATTTTACTCCTTCGCCACACCCAAGGCAGGAGAAAGGTAGATAATTACCAGAACTGGATGTGGTTCATGAGTGTGAAATGTCGCAGCAGAAACAGGAATATTAACACCCCCATGTTTGAACTTAATTGTGCGTTGAAAAAAAAAAAAAAAAAAAAAAAAAAAGCGAAAAGGGGACGGACAGACCCTTTGTACTCAGCTTTAACTGTAGATCGTAAAGTAAGAAAATGAAAACAAATATATATAGAAAAAAGCGAAGGCGTCCTTTCTGACTTGAGCGTACTTGTTGGTTGCATCGGAAAAGGAGAAAAAAAGGCTTGAGACCTTTCGTGCTTGTGACATTGTGGGTTGCAGTATAAGCGATAAAAGTTATATATAAAGCTTGTGAGACCTGTGTACTTAAGAAATAAAAAAGAGGGATTAAGCTGTGATTTTCACTGTGAAACAGAGGAGGGTATAAAGATGGGAGGGTTAAAGACTGTACTGTAGGTTAAGAAATAATAATAAATAGAGTAGAGACTTCTGTACTTCAGTTAAATTGTTGGTATGAAAGTGAAAATGGGAACCAAAACTGTGTGGGATTCACAGAAAGAAGCGGGGTAGGAATGGGAACTTTTCTTACTTGAGGAAATATTTTGCTTTGATATAAAATATTATAGTATAATGTGGGCTGCAGAGGAATTTGAAAAAAAAAAAAAAAGAAAGGAGGATTAGGTCTTTGCAAAGCAGAAGCAAGAAAATGAGAAAATGAACATTTCTAAGCTTAACTGTAGGTTGCAGATTTAAAAAAAAAATTAAATTAATTAATTAAAAAAAAAAAAAAGGAGAGAAGTAAAGAAGGTAGGGCCTCTTGTGTTTGAGGAAAACTATGGGTTGCACTTAAGTGGAAAGGAGAGGAGGAAACTGGATGGCTACATTGTTGGATGAAGAGAGACAGAGAGAGAGAGAGAGAGAGAGAGAGAGAGAGAGGGGTGGGCGAGATAACAAAGTAAAAAGGTAAATGAAGAGAAAGCAAGTATGATTTTTTGGTGATAGAGATTTTTATGGTCTAATGCTTGAATGAAAAAATAAGTGAGTGGCGATGCCAGTAAAATAAATAATAAATAAAAGACTGCTGTATGGCCTTTCATACTTGAGTAAAAATCTTGTTTGGACAGTGAGAAAAAATGAGTTAAATTCAGTGTTGAGAGGATCAAAAAAGGTGGGGAAAAGGTGACTTTGTATGGGGTTCCCAAGTAAACAATAAATAACGGTAAACGAGGTTTGTCATTCATGCATTTTCATTCACTCATGCATGAGTTAAATTGTGACTGACAGTGAGATTAAATGGGCGAAGGGTGACTTTGGATGCTGTGTTTAATTACTGGCTTCATAAAAACAGTAAAATGCTCTTTGTGGGTCCACGACGAGGGAGTGAGAGTTTGTACATACGCCTATCATCATAATTTCATTTGGTGTATACTTCCAACATTTCTGGTGGGGTAACTGAACAAAAATATGAGCTAAAATATTTACTTTCTCACATTTTCTCCCTCCCACGTTTTCTCTCTGGATGTGCATATAGAGAGGCGCCGTAGCATTTATCACACACACACACACACACACACACACACACACACACACACACACACACAATGTTTAGTTCTCTGCTCCCGACTTGCAGGGTCAACGAACTGTGTTGGTAAACGCATGGTTATTGATCGAATGATAAAACCCAAAAAACTTATGGTGCGACCACCCTTGCTGATTTCATCCCCTAAATAAACACAAAACGTTCATGTAAAATTATAGGCATAATATCCGATATTCAGCTGTTAGAGTTCATGCAAGAAAACATAGTGTTACAACAAGGAATCTTTTTAAATTCGATTTCATAGTGGAGCATGTCAATTGAAGCCCTCTGTCCATTTCCTTGGAATGCTGCAGTTCCAAGGGGTTTCTTTGGTCTCATGAGTAAATATACATAGCTAAAAACAAAATAAATTGAATCTATGTACTACCTGCTGAAAGAATCTATTCTGTATCTCACATAGTAGAAAAGTTATTAGCTTCTGAAAACCATTGCGGTCGGGCCGTGTTGTGTCGGTCCTGGCCAGGCCGTGTCGGGCCGCTTATTTCTCAGCTGAACGGAAACCTTGCCTCACTATGCTTGCTCGCTTCGCTCGCTGGCTTGTAATAAGGTGGGGATAGAGGGCTGCATATTTGGGATGTAGAGTAGAAAGTACAGAAAGGAAATGGGGGCAGGATCTTTGACCATTAATCTGAATTGTGGGTAAAATATTAAAACATGAGATATTTCCGTATGGTGATTTATGTAATATTTTGGTATGAAAAAATAGCCTAAATTGTGGTTGGTCAAGTAAAATGTCAAAGTTGTAGGTAAAAATGGAAGGGAAGCTGTAGGCAGGAAAGAAAAAAAAAAAAAAAAAAGTGCTGGGAGAGCGAGTGAAGGCCTTCCGAACTTGAAATTAAATAGTGACGAAGTAAATATAGTCATTTATAATGTGAGTTGCATATTTAAAGAAAATTTTAAAAGCAGATTGGCGTAAAACCTATTTTTAGAGATCACTAAACCTCTTCAATCAGGTGGCCTTTTTTTTTTGTAAGCTTATACTTGCTGCCCTGCAGATTATAGTATTCAGCTTAAGAGAAACTCATCTAACTGGAAGGAGTGGAAGGAGTAGGTAAAGCTTATTAACTCCTTCACTGCCAAAGGCTTTTCCTTAGTAAAGTTGCTTTGAAGGTACAAGTAGGTAGAATAAAAGAGGAGAAACTCTTCTAACTTGAAGGATTAGAGTCTTCATTAACCCTTTTGCTGATTGAAGTCGTTCCTTAATTAAGTACAATCGCCTGCGTGTAGCTTGAAAGAATGAAAAATCCCTCGCCAGTATGAAGGGATTTGCTTAGATGGCTCAACAGGGAACTTCTGTCCATTGTGAGATGAATTTTTTGCATGAAAGGAAAGTAAAAAGGGAGTGACACGAGCCTTCTGTGGCACCTGAACTAAACTGTGGGTTTGAAAATACAGTGGAGACTAGCTGAAGACAAGCACGTAAATACTAGACAGATGTGGGATGGGACGTTGTTAAAGTCTACGGGAGTGAAGCATCTTGAGTCTGAAAATCCTTAGGGAATGAATGGCTCACCGGGCAGCCCTAAGAGACGATACCACATCCAAAAGGGAGATGGAGGCCTGAAATTTGGAGACACTGGATGATGAAACAAGGATGGAGAAAAAGTAAAGGTTGATACACGATAATAAGTCGGTGGACACACGAGAAAAGAGGCTGAAACAAGACAGACGGAAAATAAAAAACTAGGAAGAGGCGAAAACATAAGAAATGATGGACGGGAGAAAGTGGCTGAGACACTTAAAAAATGGTGAACACATAATAAAGCTGTGACAAAAAATTAATTGTGGTGGAAACACGCAGAAAAGTGACAGAGATGCAAAAAATTGGTAAAAATACATAAACATGCTGGCGATTCGGAAAAGGTTGGTGGGAAATCGAAGGTATAGGGAATGTGAATTCAGATATAAAATAGGAAATAATTACCAAATAAAACAATGAAGATACAATATATAAGAGGGTGAAACAAAACAAAAAAGGAGGGGGAGGGGAGGAGTAGCAAAAAATGAAAAGGAAGATGGTTGGGTCTGGTTGTAATGAAGGAAAATGATATATATTACACCGAGGTATTGCATCTCTCTTAAAAATGAGCCGTGAAGTCTGTTACTGAGTTCATCAAGGACATTATCTATATTCAGCCGCATTACACCTTTAAGCACAATGATAAATAGAATTATTTGGGTTATTCCTGACGTACCGTAGTTTTATGTTTTTGCTATTGTTAGACGAATTTATACGGCTGTGATATTAGCACGGATCAGAGCGCGTCAGACATCGATGGTAACTGCATATTACTAGTAATCAAACACACACACACACACACACACACACACACACACATAGATAGATAGATAAATAGATATACAGTAGATATAGATATAGATATAGATATACTCTACTTGGATACAGTATTTCATCTCTTCAGCAAGTTGACTATTTTCATTTTCCATTCCTGTTACCGCCACGCGATTCTAGGTAGCTGAGGAAAGGATCGGTGGCTGCTTCGTTCGCCTTTCTACATGACGACCTATTTCCATCTAATACAATATCAGTCATGAAGTATCATCCAATCTTGCGGTGGACTGTGTTATGACAATTAAAGGATCTGCTTTGGGTGTAAAGTAATACTCGTACTCGGTGATATGTGAAGATGTTTAAGGTGGGTGGCACGGAGAGAACTGCTGGCTCTTACGCAAAGGATTCTATAAATCTCTCTCTCTCTTTCTCTCTCTCTCTCTCTCTCTCTCTCTCTCTCTCAAGATAACAGACACTGACACACACAAATAAACCAAGATCCGCCTCTGTTTTACGGGTCATGTGGATGAGGCAGTGTAAGTGACAGAGAGAGAAAACCACAAGAAAATTAATCCCAACTGACTGAAAACATGAAGAAATATTTACAGACATTAACAGGGAGAAACTGGACACACACACACACACACACACACACACACACACACACACACACACACACACACACACACACACACACACACACACACACACACACACACAGAATCTACGTCCTCACATCGTTCCGTTGCTAATAACGAACAATCCGCAGTGAGAGATAACGACAGAGACTGGTAGACCGACTGACACAGGGAATGAGACGGACAAAGATAATCAAAGTCACATAAATATATAAACAAATAAATAATAAAGTTCTGTTGAGAGTAGTGTTCACCTTACAGAGAAAGATAAACAGTGAGACAGACATAGAGAACTAACGACAAGAATTACAGGAAAGAGAGAAATAAAGAGACCGACAAATGAAAATGAAGAAATGGACAAGGAAAAGCAGAGGCAAAAAAAGGAACACACACACACACACACACACACACACACACACTCACACACACACACACACACACACACACACACACACACACTTCATGAATGGAGTAGTACATGGCAAATGGAATTCAATGTGGACAAGTGTCATGTAATCAAGTTTGGTAAAAGTGGAAAAAGACCTGATTGGGATTATAAGTTAGGAAATAAATCCCTAAACACATCAGAAAGAGAGAAAGACCTAGGTGTGATTATCAATAACAGACTATCTCCGGCTGACCACATCAGCGAGAAGGTACGGAACATGTATACACTGCTTGCAAATATGAGAATAGCATTCACATACGTAAATGAAGACATGCTAAGAAGAATAATAACATCATTCATTAGACCAACCCTGGAATATGCATCAGTAGTCTGGAGTTCTCATCTCAAAAAGCACATAGACGAGATTGAAAAAGTTCAAAGGGCCGCTACAAGATGGATACCAAGCTTAAGGGACCTAAGCTACGAAGAAAGACTAAATAAACTGAATCTACCAACACTACAGGAGAGAAGGAAAAGAGGTGACATGATAATGCTATATAAATGCATATCCGGAAAGGAGAAAATAAACATAAATGATTACTTAACATATGGAGAAGCATCAGCAAGAGGACACTGCAAAAAACTGCATAAGAAGAGAGGTGATAAAGACGTAAGGAAATTCAGTTTCCCAAACAGAGCAATTGATCAATGGGATGCACTACCGAATGAAATAGTGTGTGCCAAAACAATTCACAAATTTAAGGATATGTACGATAAATATGGTTTAAGGCACGGGACAGTACGAGCTTGACTCATTCCTGTAAAGATACAATTAGGTAAGAACAATTAGGTAGGTAAGAACACACACACACACACACACACACACACTCAGAAGAAAGACAAAATTCCATATCCTCTTACCGTTCTGTTACCGATGAAAATAAAAACAGAAACAAGACAGAAATACGAGAAAAAAGACCAGAAAAAATCTAATTCCTTTTAATGTTCAGTAAACGGCAAAATTAGACGGAAACAAACAAAAGGAAAAAGAAAAAAAGGCAGAATTCCAGTTCCTCATACCGTTCTGTTGCGTAGGTAAATAAAGACAAGAACAGCGAGAGGCAGACACTAAAGTGGAAAAAAAGACAAATAAAAGGTTGAAATTCCAGCTGCTCCTACCTTTCAGTTGCCACTGAAAATGAAGAAAGGAACAAAGAATATCAGAGACTAAACTAAAAAACGGAATAAGACACACACAAAAAAATAATAATTTCATTTCCTATTACCGTTCTGTTGCCGATTGAGTGAACCCTACAATGAAGCTCTGCCTGTCTGCCCACATGCGCAGTCTGGTTGGTCAGCATGGAGGAGTCGAAGTACGGCTGTTCTGTGACGAGTGGCGATGGTGGGATAAGACCATCGCCGCGCGTACACGTCACCACGGCTGTGGAAGAAGAGAAAGCGAGATTTGTAAGGAAGAGAGTGATGTACTGGCGATAAAATGAAGCTGGTATAGTGAATATGACGTAAAATGGGATGGAGAGTTAAGACAGAGGGGAGTGTAGGTTAAGAGGGATGGACAGAGTAGATAAGGGTGAGAATTAGAGACTAAGTGGCAGAATATGATATCTGAATAGAAAGAGAATGAGGTTATTGTGCTGAATATGAGGCATTTTGGCGTGGAGTCAAGACAGCTGCTGGGATGAAAAGGTGAAGTTAGTGTAGAGAAAACTAGCACACAAGCTTCTCCTCAACTATACTCCCAGGGATTATCTCCCACCTGTCAAATTTTTCTCCATGAACCTGTTTCCTCCATGCTGCTGTTTTCCCCTTTGGACGAATTTTTTCCCATGGGCCTATTTTCCATCTAATGACCTATACTTTCCCATGGAGCTATTTGTCCCATTGAATCTTTTTCCCCGTGGATATATTTTCTCACGTGTGGAAAACACCAAATTTCCACGTGAAGTAATATTCTTCCATGGTCTTTTCTTTATTCATTAGATCAATGTTTCCAGTTCTTCCATTTTCCTCAAGAACACATTTTCCCATGATTTTTTCCCCCATGAGCTTATTCCTATGATGGACCTATTTATCTCATGGAAGTATTTGCCACCCACCAAACTTTCCCCTATCCATTCACCCACCAGCCTATATACCTACAAACACACGTTTTTTAGTAAGTCCATCTCCTGTCATGTCCTCCAGGAAGTCACACATCCACCAGCCACCTCACCACAAAATCAACCCACACACCCATCCCACCACAAACCCAACCCATCCAACCACAACACCCACCCACCTACCACTCTATATCAAAAGGATGGCTTGCAAGTTTACACACACACACACACACACACACACACACACACAGACCAGGGTACAGCTAGATCTTTAAAAAAATGAAGTGGTCAGTGGTTGCCCAGTTCTGCAAACATGTCATATTAACACCATACCAGAACACTCCTACTGCCCCTCAGCACAGGCAAACACCAACATCTCACGCACATTACATACTAACACCAAACCAGAACACCATATTTTGAATTCGTCCTTAACTCCCATATAACTACTATATGTTGGAAGGTGATACGGTGAGGCTAGGAACTCCTACTGACTCTGAGTACAATCAAGCACTAACATCTCACATGCACTACATATTACCGTCATACTGAAACACCGTGCTCTGACTGTAATGTCCATATTTCCTATATACCCACTATAGGCAGGGAGGTGGTATGACGAGGCTAATGTCTGCCACTCACCCGGAGTACAACCAAACACTACACTGATCTACCGTGTACCCCATAATACACCTTCGTACCTCCGAAGATGCATGTCACGGGGTTTTTAAAGATTATACAATATTAAAGGATAATTTTCAATAATACTGAGAGCAGGACAATGAATTGTCTTGTGAAAATCAAGCAATGATTACTTTATCCTGGTTTGCTTCGCCGATTCTCTAAGGACGAGAATTTATAAACTTTCTCAACATTACACAGCAGAGACTAAGTCCTCACAGTTGCTCTTTGTTAGTACCGTTAGTCTCTGGAGAAAGTGACTTCACCCCTGACAATCAAAAACTGATACTATTAATGATAACAGATTCTTGCTGATGCATTAACTCCTGGTTGCACAACGGATTTTAAGCTTAATACAAAAGACTGGCCTAAGTACCAGTTATGAATAGCAAAGCGTTTATGCAAGCTGGGAGGTGCAACTAGAATAAGCATAATATGGAAACACGAGTTTACATTACATTAAGCTTGAGAAAAAGAACTGTTAAATTTATTGATTACAATAAAATAAATTTACATTACATTTCAAAATGAATTCAAAATAAGGGATCACACTCACTCACTCACTCAAAAGCTAAACTCTTAAACCTAGGAAAAAACGAAAAGAAAATAGCGGTCAGAAAAGTGGACAAAGCAGATGACTGAGTGTCGTTAATGAGAAAGGACACTGCACATGCTGAGCCTCTGGAATTCAACGGCGGCAGCGGGAACTGGGTGTCGTTGCTGAGGAAGGACACTGCCACACACAACCTGCTTCCATGGTGCACAGATCTTGACTGACTTCAAATCGTGGGAAAGAGGCGAGTGTTGTGGACGCATTGCTAACAGCTAGAATGAGCGAAACACACCCATAATTAATTGCTCAGCGGAAGTGCTAATGTCTCGCACAAAGATGATCATTTATGACACAGTGAAAAATTGTTCTGAAAACACTCCCGACCGGGTGAATACATAGCAGTTAAACTGAATGATAAACACTGGGATTCCACTAGAGTTCGCGGTTTCCCACAAAAGTTAATGTCACGAGCCAACTCGTGACATTACGCCCCATCAAAAGTGAAATTTTTTCTCAGGAAAAAAAATCCAATATACATACATATAAATCCTACTCAATCACACAAGATTCACACTGTGGTGTGTGTGTGCTATCCTGCAACAGGAGAAAGCCACAGTCGCCAGTGAGCAAAAAAAAAACTCGTATTTACGTTAATAGAAGCAAGCTTGAGGGAAAAACTCTGTGATGACGGTGAAAAATCCTGTACTCAGGTCAAACTGAGCTAAAAGTTTGCTACATTTACATTAACAACTAATTGTTATGTAGCGTAATGTATGTAATATGCGGTGTAGGTGTGAGAGTTGTGGTGTAACTGTACCTACGTGTAAAATTACATAATGCAAATTTATAGTAAATAATGACAACGAGGCAGAAGAGAAGGGGCGGCAGCATGCGACAGGGACGACCAGCTGATCTGCATGAAAATGCTGCACCCGCCACCTGCGCCTGTGAAAGGAATCAAGGTGGAGCATCAAAAGTGTCATTTCTCTCTCTCTGCCTAGCAGTCAGTACTTATGTCATTATTAGCCAGGAAACATAGTCTTAGGATTCACAAATCACTCAGAACCCTTATAGTTTACTAGTTAACCTAACATTATTAACCAGGAAACGTGTCAGTTCTTGAATTGCTCAAATTTCTTAGAACGGGCAGTTTACTGGTTAACCTAACACTACACTTACGACTAATGACAGGAAGCTGAGAATCCCTACGCAATCTCGGGCAGGTCACAATTTAACACCCACCGTGGGTGTGAACACTCATGCTCTCAACTCTCCAACTCGAATTCTTCCCGCTCCTTCTGGCACCTTGCCAAAAACCTTTCTAACAACTTTACCTCATCATCCTTCCCTCCTCTTTTCTACTCTCATGGTTCTGTAGCTATTTCTTCTACTGATAAAGCAGATCTCGTCGCACAGACTTTCTCCTCCAATTCCACCTTAGACGATTCCGGTGCTGTTCCTCCATCACTTCCCCCCTCTGACTTCCTTATGGCTGACATTAAAATTTCTTCAGCTGATGTTTTTACTGCCATCACTGGCCTCAGTACTAACAAGGCATATGGGCCTGATGGGGTCCCTCCTGTTGTTCTCAAGAACTGTGCTTCTGTGCTTACACCCTGCCTAGGCAAACTCTTTCGCCTTTGTCTGTCAACTTGTACCTTTCCTTCTTGCTGGAAGTTTGCTCTCATTCAGCCAGTCCCAAAGAAGGGTGACCACTCCCAACCCTCCAACTATCGTCCAATTGCTTTAACGTCCTGTATTTCAAAAGTTTTTGAGTCAATTCTCAATAGAAAAATTTTAAGGCATCTTTCCTATCACAATCGTCTTTCTGATCGTCATTACGGGTTCCGTTAGGGACGCTCCACTGGCGATCTTCTCACCTACCTTTCAGACTCCTGGTCATCCTCCTTTCGGGACTTTGGCGAAAGCTTTGCCATTGCACTTGACATCTCAAAGGCTTTCGATCGAGACTGGCATAAATCTTTAATTTCCAAACTGCCCTCCTACGGTTTCTATCCTTCTATCTGTGCCTTCATCGCTGGCTTCTTTTCTGGTCGTTCTATAGCCGCTGTTGTAGACGGCCATCATTCTTCTCCTAGATCTATCAACAGTGGTGTTCCTCAGGGCTCTGTCCTATCACCAACTCTCTTCCTTTTATTCATCAATGATCTTCTAAGCTGTACATCTAACCCTATCCACTCATACGCTGATGACTCCACCCTTCACCTTTCCATTCAGTTCCCACAATACCCATCTCAACAGCTACTTCAACAAACAAGGGATGAGGCTATGGCACACCTAATGGCTGACTTGGCTCGTATCTCTGACTGGGGTAAAAATAATATGGTTGTATTTAATGCATCTAAGACTCAGTTCTTACACCTATCAACCCGACAAAATCTTCCACAGGTATACCCATTAATGTTTAATAATATTCAGCTTAGTCCTGCATCATCCCTGAACATGCTTGGGGTTTCATTTACTCGGGACTTATCTTGGAAAGATCATATTACATCTCTTGTAAAATCTGCTTCCAAGAGATTGGGTGTGCTAAGTCGACTCCGCTCTTTCTTTACCCCTGCACAATTGTTGACTATATACAGGTGTTTTATCCGCCCCTGTGTGGAGTACAACTCTCATGTGTGAGGAGGCTCCCCACATACAGCTCTTCTCAATAGGGTGGAGTCAAAGGCTTTTCGTCTCATTAACTCTCCTCCTTTTACTGACTCCCTTCAACCTCTGTCTCTTCACCGCACTGTTGCATCTTATTCTCTTTTCTATCGCTACTTTAATGGTCACTGCTCCTCTGAACTGTCTGTTTGCATTCCTCCACCTCTACGACGGGCGCATAGCACCCGTCTGGCGTAAACTCTCATCCCTTTTCTGTCCAACTCTCTAATGCAAGAGTTAACCATTACTCCCAGTCTTTCATGTATGCAACAGGTCAACTCTGGAACTGTCTCCCTCTGTCAGTATTTCCTGCTGCCTATGATCTCCAGTCTTTCAAACGCAGTGTGTCCAGGCATCTCAAAATGATCGGATCTTGAATTTGGCTCTCTATTGTATTTTGTTTTTCTCTTGGAGGGAACTGTTACTGCGGGCTCATGGCCTTTGGTTCCTTCTTCCTCGCATTAAAAAAAAAAATGTGGATATTGTGCATTCTCTGGGAATCCTCAGAGAGGCCCATAGCTCGAGACGTTCCGCAAGGTAATTCATACACAGCCTCGGACTGTCTCTGCGGAGTTCTCAAACTTCCCCCCTAAACCTACGATACATAGGTATGTACAGGCCCTGGACATACTGTGTCCTGTGGGGTCAACAGGTGAGACATCAGGTCTACACTTTTAACTGGGAACCGGGCTGGTCCTTGGTTTACTCAAATCTCTGAGAACGCCTATCTTATGGAACCCAGCATACAACAGTTGCCCGTATTAGTCAGCAGTTAGCAGGCTAGACATCGGGTCTGCACCCACATTACCACTGCCCTCTCTTTCAACTGCTTCAGTGATTACGGGTGTAGTTTCAAATGGCACAGGAAGGACATGTCCCTGATTAGTGGTACATGGACACACATTGCAGGAACGCACAAAACTATCTATCTCTCGTCCCATTCCTGGCCAGAAAAAGTCAGCTCAGATACAGCCCTGGGTCTTCCTTTAGCCCATGTGACCTCCTGAGGCTGAACAATGACCCGATTCTAACACTGCTAGACAGTACTTAGCGGTAACGAAAAACTGCAATCGAACCTCGCTCTCGGGTGTTCGTGACTCACGGTACAGCCGTCCTTGTTTGGGAAGAAACTTGGCTTGACCTTTCTGTGAATACTTTATCACTCTACTCTTTTGTTTCTTTCGCACGGCAGCAAGTGTCGGGTCAGAGTGTTGTTCTTGAACAACAACTTGGCTACACATCAGATCTTGTGGCGATTCAATGGTCACCAGGGTTACAGTCTGGAGCCTCAGCCATGGCTTGTGTTACTGCAGCCGAAGTCTGAGTAGCGTCATCTATGGTACAACTATGCTTGGCACCAAGAATATTGCCTATGATTAGGTCAAATAAAGTTCTGGCATGACAACTGCGAGTGTCGTATCAGTGTAAAATGGAGACGCCACCTGGATACATGCCTCAGGAAACAATCGCTAATACCAATACACCAGTCCTGTATGAGACAGCCCTAGCATGTATTCAATATGGACAGTGGGTGTTAATGCCGAAGTGGTGACATGTAGAGGTGTATGGTATATAGGAGGACTGCTGGGCCTTTATAGAAGGCTGTGAAGCCTATGCCCAGAGTCGGACACAAAAAAAAAAAAAAAAAAATCTCACTGATCCATCAATAAGGTTAGCTTGGATCTGTCGACCTGTGTACTGCTCAGGCCGAACAAGACTCTGCCTGACAGAGCAACCTGAGGACCCATTGTCTCTCAGGACCTTCACAGGAATGTCTCCCACAAACCCTGGCTGAACAAGGAAGGTACTGTCACCTGTGGGAGGGCCTGTGGAGAAAGCAGCCAGCCACTGATTAGGCTGCTGAATAAATGATGTGGCAAACATGGTGCCCTGAGAATTAGATACTTGAGGGATCGTACTCACTGCCTGGGGAGATGGAGCATTGGCCATCAGTGGAGGGGGGTTCACTGTCGCTGTGGGACTAGAGAACTGTGGGGAAGTACCCATACTGGTAGGGACGTGACCACCGTGCTGCTGCTGAGAAATGAAGGCTGCATTCACCTCATGCCTCCTATTCACTTGAGCTGGTGCTGAAAAGGACAGTCCCGACGGTCGGTTGCGTGGCTGATACTGGTGCTGGTTAGGGTACTTGTTGTACCGCTTCCACTCAGGTTTCTGAGTGTTTTGCCCCTGGTCCTTCCTCTGCGGTTTTGGACCTTGGCCATTATTCTGAGAATGGCCTTGTTGCTGGGGTTCAGTCTGAGACGGTTTCCCAGATTTATCAGCTTTCCTGTTCCAGATATGATGCTTGCGAGTTTGATACCTGTATGCAGTGAAGAATGTGTCAGCCTTCTTCACAATTTGGCTGGCATCTCTTACCTGGCAGATCTTAAGCTGAGCCATAAGTTCAGTAGGCCATGACTTTTCTAGCTGCATGCGCAGCATAAAGCCAATTATCCCCTCACGCGTGGAAGGAGTTTCATCTTTCTCCATCCACTCATCTAAGTAAGCAGTAAGCCAGTCAAGAAACTGAAAGGCAGTCTCTTTATCCTGTAAACGCTCCCTCATGAACTGACTCTTGGTGTCGTCAACTGTGAGATCGTATACTTTGACGAGTGCGGCCTTCATCATCTCATACATGAGATTGTCTCCACGATTTCTGTGGAGAATATCGAGGGCTGGGTCTTCAAACAGGCTAAGAAACTGAAGCCGCCTAGCTGCATCATCCAGCTGGTAAAGTTGAGCCATGTCTTCAAAACGAGCTATGTATGGCTTGATTCGCTCGCCTTCCTTGTATGGGGGAAGCTTGATGTGTGGGGTCGCCATAACATGTGCAGGGAGAGTGCTCGTGGAGCTTGGGCCAGCTGCACCAGATGTGTCTGAAGCCAAGGAATCTCGCTTGAGCTTCAGCACTTCAAGTTCATGTTTTTCACGTGCTTCTCGCTCAGCACGTTCGTGTTCTCATTCTCTGTTTCGTTGTTCATGCTCGTATTCACGTTGTTCTCGCTCTTGTACTAACTCCAGTACGCGTTGTTTTTGTTCGTGTTCGCGCTGTTCTCACTCGTGTTCGCGTTGGATTCTATGCTCTTCATGAGCATCACTCTCGCGTTGCTGCTCATGACTTAGCCGAGAAAGGACATAATTCTTCATTTCAGTTGGGTCTGAAAGACCCATATCATTGGCTTCCTGTACATAGACACTGGTGGACATGATGCTAACTCAATCTAAGTAAACTAACGACTCAGTACTGACTGCAATTTTTTCAGAGAAAGATGACAATAATCGAGAATAAAGAATATAGGGACAGGTTAGTGGTGACCAGTTTTATCTAATTAAATTGGTAAAGAAAGAAAATTAAACAAACAACTGACTGTGAAAACTATTATGTAAATTAATAAAAATGAATCAATAATCACCAGTAAGGTAGTGCCTATAGACTTTAATGATAAATACCTAAGTATGAATGAGTGAGTATTATTTCGTGAATAGCTTTAGAGCTAGGAGTTAATCCTGGTGAGGTCGCCAACTGTCACGGGGATTTTAAAGATTATACAATATTAAAGGATAATTTTCAATAATACTGAGAGCAGGACAATGAATTATCTTGTGAAAATCAAGCAATGATTACTTTATGCTAGCTTGCTTCACCGATTCACTAAGGACAAGAATTTATAAACTTTCTCAACAGTACACAGCAGAGACTAAGTCCTCACAGTTGCTGTTTGTTAGTACTGTTAGCCTCTGGAGAAAGTGACTTCACCCCTGACAATCAATAACTGATGCTATTAATGATAACAGATTCTTGCTGATGCATTAACTCCTGGTTGCACAACAGATTTTAAGCTTAATACAAAAGACTAGCCTAAGTACCAGTTATGTATAGCAAAGCGTTTATGCAAGCTGGGAGGTGCAACTAGAATAAGCTTAATATGGAAAATAAAACACGAGTTTACATTACATTAAGCTTGAGAAAAAGAACTGTTAAATTTATTGATTACAATAAAATAAATTTACGTTACATTTCAAAATGAATTCAAAATAAGGAGATCACACTCACTTGCTCACTCAAAAGCTAAACTCTTAAACCTGGGAAAAAACGAAAAGAAAATAGCGGTCAGAAAAGTGGACAAAGCAGATGACTGGGTGTCGTTACTGAGGAAGGACACTGCACATGCTGAGCCTCTGGAATTCAACGGCGGCGGCGGGAACTGGGTGTCATTGCTGAGGAAGGACATTGCCACACGCAACCTGCTTCCACGGAGCACAAATCTTGACTGACTTCAAATCGTGGGAAAGAGGCGAATGTTGTGGCTGCATTGCTAACGGCTAGAATGAGCGAAACACGCCCATAATAAATCGCTCAGTGGAACTGCTAATGTCTCACACAAAGACGGTCATTTATGACACAGTGAAAAATTGTTCTGAAAACACTCCCGACCGGGTGAATACGTAGCGGTTAAACTGAACGATAAACACTGGGATTCCACTAGAGTTCGCGGTTTCCCACAAAAGTTGATGTCATGAGCCGACTCGTGACAACGCTCGCCGATTTATTCGATCATACACGAGTACTTTCTCATTATCCATAAATACTTCAAACAACCATCTCCCCCTTGCTAGAACATCTCTGTCGTACATCTTAATGCAAATAACTGATCTACACATCCCCGACCCTCCCTACATCTTTCGAAAACTTATATATAATACATCTGAGTGGAATTATCGGAACAAAGCATCCCCTTCCTTCACTGAATCTCTCTTGCTCCTCACTCACCAACCTTTCTATGAGTGATTTCCCCCTCTCAGCCAATTCTCCACTGTACAACTTTCCTACCACCCTCAACGAGCAGGCGACTTTGTGTGCACCATATTCTCTTCTGTCACCCGCTCCATTAGGCAAGCATACACAATGGTAAATACAACACCTATACAAATGTAATCTGGTACATCAAGAGCAATGAAAATTTTTAGAATTTACAATATTGATGGACACAAAGTACAAAATCTAGTATCATCGCAAAACATAAGGTACAAAGGCCTAGTAACATCAAAGAGCATAAAGCACAGAAGCCGAGTAGCATCAAAGAATATAAAGTACAGAAACCTGATAACATCAAAGAATTAAACGTAGAGAAACCTAGTAGCATCATAAAACATATAGCACGTACGCCTGATAACGTCAAAGAACATAAAGCAAAAAAACCTATAGTCGCGGCGCACGAATCTGAGGTTGTCATTATCGTACCCTGGCAACCTACCATTCAAAGGTGCGTCCTATTTCGTATTATATTATAAACGAATTATATTATTATGCACGAATATATTATATAAGAATATTATTATACATGAACATATTATACACGAATCACATGCGTCTCATACACGAAATCAGACGCACTTTTGAATAGTAGGTTGCCAGGGCACGATAACAACAACCTCAGAGTCGCACGCCGCGACTACAGTACCATCATAAGACATGAAGTGCAGAAGCTTAGTAACATCAAAGACTATGAAGTGTAGAAGCCTGATAACATTATAAAATTCTAGTTACATGTTCAGCCAATTATTTCATCAAAAACAGGACGTATAACACAGAAGTAGGACGAGTGACATCGGAAAAGGTGTGAAAGCCAATTATCACGCCACTCTCATAACCCACACTAACTCAAATAATGCCAGCATCTCCATCAGGTCTCTTTCTCTCTGTCTCTGTCTTTGTCTGTCTGTCTGTCTGCCTCTCTCTCTCTCTCTCTCTCTCTCTCTCTCTCTCTCTCTCTCTCTCTCTCTCTCTCTCTCTCTCTCTCTCTCTCTCTCTGATCCTTTTATCAGTTTCCTCATCCCTCTTTTCTCTACCTCCTCTCATCTTCAATCGCTTACCTTCCTGTGCTCTCTGTCCCTCTTCTCTTTTCTCGTTTATTTCATTCCTCTATTCTTTGTACTTTTTTTTTTTCACTTTCCCATCTCTCTTCTCTCTACCTCCTCCTTTTTTCCTAATCATTCTATTCCTTTTCAGAGTTTCTCTCCATTCTTAGCACATCTTCTTTCCATCTCTTTTCTAATTTCTCTTTTACGTTCTAGTATATCTCTTTCTCTCTACTTCGTTCCCTTCTGTCTATTTTTCCATCCTTTCACGTCCTTCCTTTTTCTCTCATTCCCTTCGCCCTATATGTGACGAAAGGAATTTAGAGCAACAGGAGGACGAAAAGAGTTGCGGGATAAAGCACATGAAAGGCAGGAAGGAGGGGAAGAAATGAATCGAGTTAGAGGTGAATGAGAAGAAGCAATGGGGGAAGAGAAGAGGAGCGAATGGGGAGAGATGAGGAAAGTAAAGAAGGGAAAGAAGATGTGATGGAAAGAGAAAAGGAAGGAAAGAAAAGGGAACGGGATGGACAGAGAAGATGAAAAAATTGGGAAAAAATAGAAAAGGAAACGGACAGGATGGAAAGAAGACATGAGTAAAGAGAACTAGAAGGAAGAGGCGTGGGGTGGGGAAGGAGGGAAGGAAAAAAAAGAAGCGAGAGATTACTTGACAGTGATGAAAATACGCCTTTCCTGTTATGAAGCCAGATCTACATCAGCCAGTTTCTTTCTTCTTTCCTTCCTCTTCTCTCTTCCCCTTTTTCTTCACCTACCCTCTACTTGGCCCCCTTCTGCCCTTCCTCTCTACCCTGTCTCTTCTCTGTGTAATAACTGTATGTTCTATCGTCACATCCATACCAACTCACTCATTTTTCTCTCCCCCTCTCTTCCCCTCCATTCCCTTCCTCCTTTCTTCTCTGTTTCCCTTCCTCTTCCTCCCCACCGACTTTCCTCTCCTTTCTGGTTTCCCCTCCATCTACAACGCCTCTACATTTATACGGCTTCCCTCCCTTCCCTCTCCTCTTCCTCTCCTCTCCCCTACCCGTATGGCCCCCGACATTAGTATTTTCACAGACTCTATTTAAGGGAGTGACTTTCCTCTTTCTGCCCTCCCCAGAGAGGACTGAGAGATATGAGGCAAGGGGAGTAGTGTGATGGAAGATGGGTGTGATATGGTATGAGCGTTGGCACGTGGGTTGTGGTGTTGTACATGGTATGGTGTGGTGTGATGGACTAGGAGTACGATCTGGTGTGAGCGGTGTGATGTGGTGTGAGGGATGTGGTGTCGTGTACTGTTTTGTGTTGTGTTGTGGTGTGGTGTGGTGTGGTATTACGGGTAGATGAGGGGTGTGGTACGGTATGAGAGGTGTGGTGTGGTGGGGTGTGATAGGTGTTGTATGATGTGAGGTGTGGTGTGCTTGAGGGATGTGATGTGGTACGGTGTGAGGTTGGGTGTGATGTGAGGGGCGATGTGATGTAGGGTGTGTTGTGGTGTGAGGTGTGATGTGATGTAAAAGGTGTGTTGTGGTATTAAGTATGATGTGATGAAGGGTGTGTTGTGATGTGAGGTGTGGTTTGGTGTGAAGTGTATGGTGTTGTTTGGGAGATGTGTGGTATAAGGGATATAGTTTTAAGCAGGGTGGGGTGGGGGTGGTGAGATGTGGTGTGGTGTGATGGGTGCTGCCTTGTGGTGTGAGGAGTATGGTGTACTGTGGGTTGTGGTGTGATGTGAGGTGTTGTATAAGGAATGAGAGGTGTGATGGAATGTGAGGGGTGTAGGTCTGGTATGGTGTGAATGGTATGGGTGCAGTATGAGGTGTGTGTGTGTGTGTGTGTGTGTGTGTGTGTGTGTGTGTGTGTGTGTGTGTGTGTGTGTGTGTGTGTGTGTTGTAGCTATGGTGTGAAGGGTTAGGTTGGGTGTGAGGAAGTGTGCAGGGTGAGGTAGGATGTGAGGAAGTGGGAAGGGTGTGGCAGGATATGCGGGATATGGTGTAGTGTGGTGTGGTGTGATGGGTATGTTGTAATGTAGGTGTGGTGTGAGGGCTGTGCTATGAGTGTGATTCGTGTGTCGGATGTGCTATGATGAATGTTGTTTGGGTGCTGCTTGTGGGGTTGGGTGTGGTGTGAAGGGTATGGTGTGGTACGAGGAGTGAAGCTGGGGGTGTGGCGTTAGGTGTGGCATGAGAGGTGGGGTACTTTATGTACGGTGCTCAGTTATTTAGCTACGACTCCCTCTTTAGCCATCCGATATTATTATACATACACATGCTGATATAGATAGATAGATAGATATAGATATAGAAGCATCCTGATTTGCATTCTGTTGATCTAATACTGATAATTGATGCAAAGTACAGCATAATTTCATACTGAGACACTGCGAGATGAAAGGCTGATACTGTGAACTGGAAGGACGGAACTACGAGGAGATGCGAGAGTGAATAAACCTGACAGGATGACATTACAACCAATAAAGATGACACTGCTAGAAGGAGGGAAAGCCATTATGAAGAGAACGGCTGGTACACCACATATAGAAAAGACAGCAAACAGAAAGTAAGACATTGGTACCTGAAAGAAATAACATATTGACAAAAAGAAGCTAAACTGCGAGCAGAAAAGTTGGCAATGAGAGTAGAAAGAAGTGCACTGCAAGCTGGACTGCCAAAAATTCGAACAGAAAGGAATGGCAGAGCGAGTAGGACTGACGGCTCTACAAAGAAAGGAGCGAACCTGTAAATGAAAATAACAATGTACTGAACAGGAATGCCAAACGTGCAACAGGGGAAAGAAGATTGCAAACAGAAAGGACACAACTGCAAACAGGAGGGATGAAACTGCGAACAAAAGGGCACAGCACTGAGTATACAAAGGACCGGCACTGTGAACAGGAAAGAAGTATGACGATGAAAAAAATTGGAAGTTAATGAAAATTCTGGAAAGAGCACAAGACTAGTATATAGAGCTGAAGACCCAGTAATTACAGGCAGCACCGGATTCCTTCGTTATTAGCGCAGGATGGGAATCCTCTCATATTATGGCGGGCCTCACCGACCATGTAATGCACTCCAATATCATTTATTAACCCCTGCTTTTTAATAAAAGACCACATTGAAAGAACCCTTCCCTGATCTGCCCAAAAATCAACTAATTAAAATCACGAAATATCCGCTCTCTCATTTTTATGACAGTTGGATTAATTTTGAAAACGTATTTGTTTACATACACGAACCAGATTATGTTTGCACGACATTTGAATGGTATTAATTAGGCCGCTAGCAAGGTCTTTCCTGTGAGCTGCACCGTCCAATACTTCAACCCGTTAGCTATGATCTATGTACTTTGCAGCTTGTTCTGGCTACCACCATAAAATGTCTGAAACTAACATCAGATCATCATAAGCAGACCACTATTGGTGTTGTAAAACAATACCCACTGCTTTGATTTATTGCTGGACAAAACTCGACAGTAGTGAAATATTCCAAAGTCCTCAAAGGGTGTTTTTCCTAACTTCTATCGACATTCATTCCTGTTCAACAGAGATTTTCTTTTATACGGACTTAGATTCTTTTAACTCGAGTCAGTACTTACTTCGTTAAGTGAAAACCTTATAACCATATAAGGGCCTGGTGATGAATTGGGTTAAGGCTCTCCAAGTAGGTTGGTCCGTTCTGCTTTATATCCGAGGGATGTTTGGGATTTTTTTGTTCATATAATTTCACCTGTCCAAGGTGTTGGCTTATTGTTTCTGAGAACAATGGACCAAAGGTCAAGATCGTTCGGCAAGGTGAACTTAAACAGTTTTGATCCGATTTGGACCATATCTTGGCGGATGGGTTTAGGGTAAGAAAAATACATAGGGATTCAGTTATAAAGACAATCAGTTAAAGATCAAGGTCTCAGGCCAAGGTAAAAGCTCGACCCATGTGTGTCTGTGACACCAAAGTAACAAAAAGTTTTGATCTGATGTGGACTAAACTTGGTAGGCAAGTTGAGGGTCAAGTGAAGGTCATATGGCAACGTCAGATTAATGTTTTTATCTGATTTAGACTCTTATGTGTAGAAGGGCTCACGGTAAGAAAAAGATGAAGGGATTCAACTTCTAGAATAAACAGTCAAGAATCATGGTTACAATGAATGCTAAAAAGCTAAGGTCACATGGCAACGTCAGATTAATGTTTTTATCTGATTTAGACTCATATGTGTAGAAGGGCTATACGATAAGAAAAAGATGAAGGGATTCAACTTCTACAACAATCAGTCAAGGATCATGGTTACAACAAATGCTAAAAAGTGAAGGTCACATGGCAAATCACTTGAACTCTTTTGATCTGATAATGATTAAACTTGGTAGGTTTTATGGCTGGGAAATGAGGAATAGATTCTATTATAACAACGATCAAGAGTCAAGGTCACACGACAAGGTCAGAGTTCGATCCGGATGTATCTGTGTTAACGAAGTAATTACAATTCCTTTGACTTAACATGGTGGAAGGACAGAGGGTCAAGCAAGGAGCTGACTTACTGGTTTTGGGAACAACAGGCATCAGTGGAATATTTATGCATATTTAATCCTCATTTGTAGCTTTCAGAGGTAAGTTTATAAAAATGCCCAGTAGCTGTGGTAATCCAGAAATAATAATCAGTAACCTGTGAAAGACTCATGTCAAAGAACTGCGTAGTAATATGGCAAAGTATTCAAGATTTACTTCACTTTATGCATATCTATCTACCTATCTATCTATCTATCTACCTATTTATCTATCTGTCTATCTATCAATATCTATCTATCTATCTTCCTACCTATCTATCTATCTATAGATAGATAGAGAGATAGATAAAATATATATATACTGTATATATATATATATATATATATTTACCTATCTATCTATCTATCTATCTATATCTATCTATCTATCTATCTATATCCATCTATCTATCTATCTATCTATCTATCTATCTATCTATATATATATATATATATATATATATATATATATCGAGTCTGGAATAAATCTCTAATTTCCAAACTGCCCTCTTACGGTTTCTATCCTTCTATCTGTGCCTTCATCTATAGCTTCCTTTCTAGTCGTTCTATAGCCGCTGTTGTAAAAGGCCATCGTTCTTCTAGATCTATCAACAGTGGTGTTCCTCAGGGCTCTGTCCTATCACCAACTCTCTTCCTTTTATTCATCAATGGCCCAAGCTGTACATTTAATCCTATCGACTCATACGCTGATGACTCCACCCTTCACTTTCCATTCGCTTCCCGCAACGTCCATCTCAACAGTTACTCCAACAAACAAGGGATGAGGCTATGGCACACCTAATGTCTGACTTGGCATGTATCTCTGACTGGGGTAAAAAAAAATCTTGTTGTTTTTAATACATCAAAAACTTTGTTTTTACACCTACCAACCCGACACAATCTTGTACAGGAGTACCCACTAATGTTTAATAATATCCAACTCAATCCTGCATCATCCTTGAACTTGCTTGGGGTTTCATTCACTCGGGACTTATCTTGGAAAGATCATATTGCATCTCTTGTACAATGTGCTTCCAAGAGATTAGGTGTGTTAAGCCGACTCCGTACCTTTTTTACCCCTGCACAGTTGTTGACTTTATACAGGGTTTTATTCCCCCCTGTTTGGAGTACAACGCTAATGTGTGGGGAGGCTCCCCATATACAGCTCTTCTCAGTAGAGTGGAGTCAAAGACTTTTTGTCTCATCAACTCTCCTCCTCTTACTCGTGCCCTTCATCCTCTGTCTCTTCACCGCACTGTTGCATCTTTATCTCTTTTCTGTCGCTACTTTAATTGTCGCTGCTCCTCTGAACTGTCTGCTTGCATCTCTTTACCTCTTCTACGGGTGGGTAGCACCCGTCTAGCAACAAACGCTCAATGGGTAGAAAGGTGGCTTACAGTCCTAACGGACCCGGGTTCAAATCCCACTGCAGCAGGGAACAGTTTAAGGATTTGAATTTCATACAAATCAGACTTTACTGATCTACCAGAAGACCCGCCGACATGTCATAAAAATACCCCCGCTATTACCAATACACAAGTCCTGTATGAGATAGCCCTATCATGTATTCAGTATAGATGGTGGGTGTTAGCGCCGAAGTGGTAACATGTAGAGGTGTGCGGCACGTAGGAGGGCTACTGGACCTTGAAAGCAGACTGTGAAGCCTATGCCCAGAGTCGGACACATAAAAAAAAAAAAAAAAAATCATCTCTTTTCTGTCCAGCTCTCTAATGCAAGAGTTAACCGTTACTCTCAGTCCTTCATTTATGCAACAGGTCAACTCTGGAACTGTCTTCTGTCTGTATTTCCTACTTCCTATGATCTCCAGTCTTTGAAACGCAGTGTGTCCAGGCATCTCGAAATGAACAGATTCTGAATTTGGTTCTGTTTTGCATTATTTTTGTCTTTTCTTGGAGAGAACGGCTTGCGGGCTCCTGGCCTTTGGTTCCTTTTATATATATATATATATATATATATATATATATATATATATATATATATATATATATATATATATATATATATATATATATATATATATATATATATATATATATATATATATATATATATATATATATATATATATATATATATATATATATATATATATATATATATATATATGTATATATATATATATATATATATATGTTCTGGAAAGAGGTGAAAAGAGTAAGAAGGTTGGAGGTGAAGTTACCAGGGTGTGAAAGTTAAAAATGGTAGATTACTAGTGGAGAAGAGAGAAAAAGTGAGCATATGGAGAAGATATATATATATATATGTATTGAACATAGATGGATGAGAAATAGGGCGTGCAAGTAGTTGAGTGGCTGGGGAATGGCTGGGAGAAGAAGAGAGAGGTGAGAAGACAGGAAGAAGATCAGTGGATGAGGAATTTCGAAGGAATTTGAGTGTAAAGTGGAGGGACTGTAAGAAAATGTTCTGGAAAGAGGTGAAAAGAGTAAGAAAGGTTGGAGGTGAAGTTACCAGGGGTGTGAAAGTTAAAAATGGTAGATTACTAGTGGAGAAGAGAGAAAAAGTGAGCATATGGAGAGAACACTTTAATGAATTATTGAACATAGAGGATGGAAGTAATGCAAGTATAAGTGGCTGGGGAATGGCTGGGAGAAGGAGGGAGGTGAGAAGACAGGAAGAAATCAGTAGGATAGAAGTTGTGGAAGCAATGAAGAAAGTTAAATCGGGGAAAGCCCCAGGAATTGATGGAGTGTGTGGTGAAATGATGAAGCATGGGAGAGAGATAGTAGTAGAATGGATGTGGAAGATGTGCAGATTGGCCTGGGAGGAAGGTAGAGTCTCAGAGGATTGGAAGTCAGGTATAATTATTCCCTTGTACAAAGGAAAAGGGGAAAAAGAAGTGCGTGGTAATCATAGGGGCATTTGTCTTCTTAGTATAATAGGAAAAGTGTATGGTAGGATACTTATTGACAGAGTTAGAGAAAGAACAGAGAAATTAGTTGGAGAAGAACAGGGAGGCTTTAGGAAGGGCAGAGGTTGTGTAGATCAGATATTCATTCTTAGATCTTTAGTGGAAAAGTTTCTAGAGAAGGGAAAGAAGTCGTATGCGGCTTTCATGGATTTGGAGAAAGCATATGACAGGGTGGATAGACAAGGATTGTGGAAAGTGTTAAGAATATATGGAGTAGATGGGAAGTTGTTGAATGCTGTGAAGAGTATGTACGATAGTGCAAAGGCTGCAGTGCGTGTGGATGGTGAACTAGGGTGAATTTTTCTCTTTGAAAGTTGGGTTGAAACAGGGATGTGTCATGTCTCCATGGTTGTTCAATCTGTACATGGATGGGGTAATAAAAGAGGTACAAGGTAGGGTAGTGGGTGTTGGAGTGGCCCTGGTGAGAGAGGATAGTGTTTGGAAACTCCCTGTACTGTTGTTTGCAGATGATACTGTGTTGTTGAGTGAAGACGAAGGGGAGCTGCAATGCTTGGTGGATGAGTTTGGGAGAGTGTGTAAGAAACGGAATCTAAAGGTGAATGTAGGGAAGAGTAAAGTGATGGTCTTTGAGATAGGTGAAGTCAGTGAATGTACAGCGAGGTTGGATGGTGAGCAATTGGAAAATGTGAGTACGTTTAAGTACTTGGGTAGTGTGATGAGTAAGGATGGAGGTTTGGAGGGTGAAGTGCTTGAAACGGTACAGCAGGGAAGAAAGGTTGCTGGTTCTTTGAAAGCAGTGATAAGAAACAGGGAAGTGAGCATGGAAGTGAAAAAGTTACTACATGACAGTATTGTGATACCAACTCTAACGTATGGAAGTGAAGCTTGGACTTTGTTGGAAGGACACAAGTCAAGAGTGAGAGCAGTGGAAATGAGTTATTTAAGAGGAGCCTGTGGAGTCACATGGAGAGACAGACTGACGAATGAGGATATGAAGAAGCGTTGTGGTGTGGATGTGGATGTGATAGGAAGCGTTATGAGGAACACACTGAGGTGGTTTGGCCATGTGGAGAGGATGGAGGGTGAAAGACTGACGAAGAGAGTGTATGTGAGTGAGGTGGAGGGGGGAAGAGGGAGGGGGAGGCCGAGGATGAGATGGAGGGATGGGGTGGAGAGGTATATGAGAGAGGGGGGTGTGAGTTGGGAGCAGGGCAGTGAAATGGCAGGGGACAGGGCGACTTGGAGGCGATCTGCTTGTGGCCATCCCAAACGGGATTGAGGAGTCTGGCAATATATATATATATATATATATATATATATATATATATATATATTGTTACATAGCCTATGATTTCATCATCCTTTGTGTAATTTTAACGCACAGTATGCTGCATGTTTGATCACGAGCGTGTTCTGCCTCAGTCCCCCCCTTCTACCGTTATAGTAGAGTAAGTCGTCCTTTCTGTTGTTCAGAGCGGGATTGTCAACTCTTTGTCTCCATGGCTTCATTTGCGCGTCCTTCTTACAAGTTGTATCAAGCTCTGCTGGCCCCTATATAATGAGCTCAGTCTCTGCATCATTGGCACTTAGATCTACTCCTCATTTTGTTCACATCTCTGTCCTCCCCTGTACAGTTATTGTTGTGAGTGCTCCGGAAGTCTCCAACCATCTAGCAGCTGTGTAATTTGAGTATAACTGTTATTGCATCTTTTCCTTGTACTGTATAGCATAAGGTGTTGATTTGTAGGCCTAGTGAGGTTTTTTGTAATTTATGTAGGATTCATTTTGTCAGCCAGTTTTAATACTATTTTGTGTCTGTAATAATTTATCTTGCATTAACTGAGCATTACCCAGTGTATTTTCATTTTATCAGGGCTGACTTAGATAAATTTACTTTTGCTAATTTCGTGTTAATAGAGGCTATTGCAGTTAACCATATATTTAACCTGTTTTTTGCCATTACATTATCCTTATGAGTCCTCAGTGTTTTGTTGTTAGTTTGTGCATTAAACTTTAACTTGTAATTTTATCTAACTCTTTTGTTTTGAACCTGGAACTTTGCGGGACAGTGGTAATTTTTGGTGTTCTCACTTTAAGTGTACATTATCTTTCTCTGTTCCGTAATATAAATTTGGCGACCTCATATCAGGATATTCAGAATATTATCATAAGGATATTGCTTGATATTTTGTGACTATGATTTATTCATGATGTCTACTATTACTACACTTGATGAAGCCAAAGATTTCTTGTCAAATGTGCAAACAGTGTGTGATGTAGAAAACAGAACAAAGAATGAACTTAAGCTTCTTGCTCAACAATTGGGAATTGCTGTTCGCTCTCATCATTCTAAAGATCAAATTGTTGACATGATTAATGAAAGCTTGTTTAATGTAACTCCTCCAAATGAGCAAACGCAGATTGAATTAGCTAAGTTACAGCTAGCCCTGCAGGAGGCTCGTGTGAAGGAAGCTGAATTTCAAGCACGTGCTAAGGAGGCTGATGTTAAGGAGGCTGAGTTTCACGCACAAGTTGAACTTGCTAGGATTCAGGCAGACCATGAGTATCGCATGAAACAAGGTGGGACTGGATCATCTAGCTCTGATGATTTTGATGTGGCTAAAAATGTTAAACTTGTCCCTCCTTTTAATGAATCTGATTTAACAAAGTATTTTCAGTTGTTTGAGAGGGTAGCTACAGGTTGTAATTGCCCCAAAAAGTATTGGCCAGTACTCCTTTAAACTGTTCTCACCGGTTAAGTTCAAGTAACTTATGCATCTTTGCCTCAGGATCAATCTGATAATTATGATGTAGTTAAGAGCTTGATTCTTAAGGCCTATGAGCTTGTTCCTGAAGCCTATAGAGTAAAATTTAGGACAACTTACAAGCAAGATAAGCAATCCCATGATGAGTATGCAAAAATCAAAGAAGATCTGTTAGAGCAGTGGTTAAATTCTAAGAATGTGGATTCTGATTTTGGTAAATTTAAGCAGATGATTTTGCTGGAGGACTTCAAGAGGTGTATTTATAAAGATGTAAGCCTATATCTTGATGAGAAAAGAATAGATAATTTGTCTGATGCTGCAGTTTTAGCTGATGAATATGTTCTCACTCACAAGAGATATTCTAGAGAAAAATGGAAAGCTGAGAGTAAGTACGTTGCCTCTACTCAGAGTACAGGTAACAGGAGAGACAATAAAGATGATGTTTCTCAGGCAGTAAATACCAGATTCACCTCTAGACTTCAGAAAAGTAAATGTACTTATTGTTGTAAGCTTGGTCATACTACGGAGAAATGTTTCAGGAGACAGCGTGATGTGAACAAAAAGGAGTCTTTAAATATTCAGTCAATTGGTCTAGTGTCCACTCTTGAGAGTTCCCAGAATTCTTTAACTGAGTTAACTGAACCTGCTTTGAGGGGTAACTTAAATTCTCATGATGAAGCTCCTCTTTTGAGCAGTAACGTGGGTGACACTCTCAAGAGTTCATGTGCTAATTTCCTGTCTGATGGTTTTGTCAGTCCTCTGGACAGTAATGACAGGAAATCAGTCCAAATATATCGTCATACAGGTGCTTGCCAATCCCTTATGCTGACCAGTGTTCTAGGCTCTAATGTTAATTCCTCTGATGAAACTGTAATCTTGCAGGGTGTAGGGAATAATTACTTCTTTGTCCCTCTGTGCAGAGTGAATTTGGAGTCTGGTTTTGTTAATGGTTCCGTTATGGTTGGGTTGGTTGAGACACTCCCAATGTCAGGTGTAACTTTCTTACTTGGAAATGATATTGGTGGAAGTCAAGTGTATCCAGCTCCTCAGTTGTCTAGTTAGCCAGTGGCTGCGTCCCAGGATTGTGATGTCAATGATGTGTTCCCTGCATGTGCTGTCACTAGGGCTAAGTCTAAAGTTACTGGTGATTTAGAGGATAATGATGATGATGATGTTATCCTAGCTGACACTTTTCTTGCTAATTTGGACCACTCACCAGATGCGGCAGTACCCCGTAGTGTTGATAATTTGTCTCGTCAAGAGTTGGTTGAGTTGCAGGTTGCTGACCCTGAGTTGAAAGGTCTAGATAACTCTGCTTGCAGTGAGGAAGAGTCAGCTGGTGCTTCTACTTGTTATTATATAAAGTCAGGAGTATTTATGAGGAAGTGGAGACCCCCAACAGTATCAGCCGACTGTGAATGGGAGGTTGTACATCAAGTTCTCATCCCTCGTGTTTGTAGGCAGGATATCATTAGAGTGGCTCATGATTCCAGTTTGGCAGGACACCTTGGAGTGAGGAAGACTGTGGCACGCATTTTGAAACACTTCTACTGGCCAGTTATCTTCAGGGATGTTTCCTGGTATTGTAAGTCTTGTCACACCTGTCAAGTTATGTGGAAGTGTAATCAGACCGAAAAGGTTGCACCTCTAGTTCCCATTCCTCCTTTTGAGGCGCCATTCACCCGTGTGTTGGTGGATATTGTGGGCCCTCTTCCTAAGACTTCTTCAGGATTTTCTTATGTGTTGACCCTGATTGATATGGCTACTCGTTATCCTGAAGCCATTCCACTTAGAAATATCTCAGCAAAGAACGTGGTTAAGGAAATGCTAGGGTTCTTCACAAAGTTTGGTCTGCCCAAGGAGGTACAGTCAGACCGGGGAAGTAATTTCATGTCAAATGTTTTCAAGCAGTCTCTGAAAGAGTTGGGCATCACCCAGATCACGTCTTCTGCTTACCATCCCCAGACCCAAGGAGCGTTGGAGAGATATCATCAAACACTCAAATCGATGCTCAAGAAATACTGTTTGGAACATCAGAAAGACTGGGATAAAGGTCTTCCATTCGTCGTATTTGCCGCAAGAGAATCTCCAAATGAATCACTGGGCTTCTCACCTTTTGAACTACTGTTTGGCCATGAAGTAAGAGGACCCCTTAAGTTACTCAAGGAATGCTGGCTGTCGGAGGAAGATGACGTCAACCTGCTGAAGTATGTGATGAAGTTCAAAGAACGGCTGTCCACTGCTTTACAACTGGCGAGAGAGAATTTAGGAGCTGCTCAGGAGAAGATGAAGACTTGGTATGATAAGAAGTCCAGGTTACGCCACTTTCAGCCAGGAGATCAGGTTTTGATTCTGCTACCAGTTCATGGGCAACCTCTTCAAGCCAAGTTTAGTGGTCCATATTTCGTGGAGAAGAAACTCAGTGATGTCAACTATGTCATCGCCACACCAGATCGTAGAAAGAACAAGCAACTATGTCACATCAACATGCTAAAATTATATCACAGGCGGGACGAAAATAATCCAGTATGCACTGTAGCTGTTCCACCCGAGTCTGCAAGTGAAGCTCTCCCATGCAGTATGAGCCTGAGCGATAGTTTGGGGAAGAATCCTGATATCATGAATAATCTCCAGACTAAGCTTTCTCATCTACCTCCCGAGGAAAGGCAGGAGTTTTCGGCAGTACTGCAGGAGTACCCGCAAGTGTTCCGTACCACTCCAGGAAGAACCACTGTGTTGATGCATGATGTCGATGTTGGAGACGCAAAGCCAATTAAACTGCCTCCTTACCGTGTGAACCCAGTGAAAGTTCCTCTCATCCAGAAGGAGTTTGGCTACCTGTTGGACCACAAGATGATTGAGCCCTGTCAGAGCGAGTGGAGTTCTCCTGTCACTCTAGTCCCTAAGCCAGGTGGGTCACAGCGGCTTTGCATCGACTACAAACATGTTAATCAGATAACCAAAACAGACACTTACCCTCTCCCTCGCGTGGAAGATTGCATAGACAAGATCGGAAAGGCTAGGTACATAAGTAAGTTTGATTTGTTAAAGGGATACTGGCAAGTACCTATGACTGAACGTGCTAGGGAGATCTCATGTTTTGTAACACTAGGAAAGACTTTTGCATGTTCGGTAATGCCATATGGTATGATGAATGCACCAGCCACATTTCAGAAGCTCATGAATGTTGTAACAGAGGGTTTGGCATGGTGTGTTGTTTATATTGATGATGTATTAATCTTCAGTGACAACTGGAAAGATCACCTATGCCATGTCAGTAAATTTCTTGAGCGTTTGGTTCAGGCTAATCTTGTAGCTAATTTATCAAAGTGTGAGTTTGGTTAAGCTAAAGTTCAGTAACTTGGGTACGTAATTGGTGATGGACATGTTGCACCACCAGGAGCTAAGGTTCAGGTTATAAGTGAACTTCCCAGACCTAAAAGTAGGAAGGAGCTACAAAGATTTTTGGGAATGGTAGGTTATTACAGGAGATTTGTTCTTAACTTTTCAATTCTTGTATCACCACTTACAGACCTACTGAAAAAGGGAGTTAAATTTGTCTGGACCGATAACTGTGAATCCTCTTTCAACAAACTTAAAGCTATTCTATTAAGTTAGCCAGTGCTTGCTACTCCAAATTTTGCTAAGCCTTTTAAGATGGCTGTTGATGCAAGTGATACAGGAGCTGGGGCTGTTTTGCTGCAAGAGGATGATCAGGGTATTGAACACCCTGTATCTTATTACAGTAAGAAGTTCACTCCACCTCAAAAGAACTACTCAACTATTGAAAAAGAGCTTTTGGCCTTGATTTTGGGTTTACAGCATTTTTCATTTTATTTGAGTTCTGGTTTTGACCCCATAGTCATTTGTACCGATCATAACCCACTGAAATTCCTTAGTAAGTTTAAGGATAAAAATCAGAGATTGACAAGATGGAGTCTACTTCTTCAGGAGTATTCATTAGACATACAACATGTCAAGGGGAAAGAAAATGTTATTGCAGATTGCTTATCTAGACTTTAGACAGATTGTTTTAGAGTAACAAGAAATTTCCTTTGTAAATTTCTTTTTCTTTGTGGGGAGGTGTTACATAGCCTATGATTTCATCATCCTTTGTGTAATTTTAACGCACAGTATGCTGCATGTTTGATCACGAGCGTGTTCTGCCTCAATCCCCCCCTTCTACCGTTATAGCAGAGTAAGTCGTCCTTTCTGTTGTTCAGAGCGGGATTGTCAACTCTTTGTCCCCATGGCTTCATTTGCGCGTCCTTCTTACAAGTTGTATCAAGCTCTGCTGGCCCCTATATAATGAGCTCAGTCTCTGCATCATTGCCACTTAGATCTACTCCTCATTTTGTTCACATCTCTGTCCTCCCCTGTACAGTTATTGTTGTGAGTGCTCCGGAAGTCTCCAACCATCTAGCAGCTGTGTAATTTGAGTATAACTGTTATTGCATCTTTTCCTTGTACTGTATAGCATAAGGTGTTGATTTGTAGGCCTAGTGAGGTTTTTTGTAATTTATGTAGGATTCATTTTGTCAGCCAGTTTTAATACTATTTTGTATCTGTAATAATTTATCTTGCATTAACTGAGCATTACCCAGTGTATTTTCATTTTATCAGGGCTGACTTAGATAAATTTACTTTTGCTAATTTTGTGTTAATAGAGGCTATTGCAGTTAACCATATATTTAACCTGTTTTTTGCCATTACATTGTCCTTATGAGTCCTCAATGTTTTGTTGTTAGTTTGTGCATTAAACTTTAACTTGTAATTTTATCTAACTCTTTGTTTTGAACCTGGAACTTTGCGGGACAGTGGTGATTTTTGGTGTTCTCACTTAAAGTGTACATTATCTTTCTCTGTTCCGTAACAATATATATATATATATATATATATATATATATATATATATATATATACATATATATATATACATATATATATATATATATATAGATAGATAGATAGATAGATAGATAGATATATAGATATATAAAACCCTTATTTGAAATCAAAATCATCTGAATCACTCTCTCAATTTAAAATTGCTAGAAATCATGCAAAATCTGTAATAAATTTAGCTAAATCAAACTTTCTTCAGAAGCTATGCATCAAAATTGCTTAACAACCCTAATGACAATAGAATATTCTGGTCAACTCTTAATTCTTTCAATAATAACTTTAACAAATCATCATACATTCCCCCATTAAAATCTTCAGATGGCAACATTACAAATGACCCACGTGCGAAAGCAGATATTTTTGCCAGTACCTTTGCCAGAAATTCTACCATAGACGATACCAGCCAGAATGTCCCAGTACTGGAACTTGATTCTCCCGAAATTGTTCCACTTAAAATACAGACAAATTACGTAAAATCTATCCTAGACAATTTACCCACCAACAAAGCTCCAGGCCCAGATGGAATTCTGCCAATAGTTTTGAAAAAGTGTTCCCCTGATCTTGCTTCTTGTTCAAGCTATATTATTCAGACTATGCATACGTACTTCTACATTCCCTAATTCAAGGAAAGAAGCCAATATCCACCCAATTCCGAAGAAAGGAAGTTCCTCTGACCCCTCTGATTACAGACCAATAACAGCCACATCTTCTCTTGGTAACGTATTTGAAACTTTAATTAATAAGCACATTGTTAAACATCTTGAATCCATCAACTTAATTAGTGAAAGACAATATGGTTTTCACCACGAAAGATCCACCATTGACATACTCAATCTCCTAACTCGTACCATCCATCAATCAATAGACCTACATGGAGAAACTCATGCAGTAGCCCTTGATATTTCTAAAGCTTTCATAGAGTATGGCACCGTTCCCAGCTGTCCAAACTCCCTTGTTATGGGCTAACGTCTTTTGTTCCTTTGATCTCCTCATATCTCAGTGACAGGAAAATAAGGGTAAAAGTAGATGATGTATATTCCAATTTCCACTCAATTAACGCCGGCGTGCCGCAGGGATCAGTTCTGGTGCCAACCCTGTTCCTGGTTCATACTAATGACCTTTTATCTGTCACCCACAATCCCATCCACTCAATATGGAGATGACTCAACACTACATAGTTCATTGACACTCAGATACCCATTTACAAAGTATAATATCTCTACCTCTCAACTCAGTACAGCCATCTCCATAAATCAAGACCTATGTACGATCAGTGAATGGTGACAAAACAACCTTGTCTCATTTAATGCTATTAAAACTAAATATATACAATTTATTAATAGACAGGTATTGCCAGATGCGTATATTACCTTCAGTACTAATATTCCCATCTCCAAAAGTAATGAAATTCTTGGTGTCTCACTTAACAATGCCCTCAGCTGGACCTTTCATTTTAGATCACTTGCTAAAACCGCCTCAAAGGAGCTTGGATTAATATAAGGAGTCCGTAACTTCTTCAGTGACGAGCAGTTAGCTGTAAATTATAAGGGTTATGTGTGCTCTCATCTTGAATATTGCTAACCCTTGTGGAATGGATGTGGAGTGGTTGTATTAAACTAGACAAAATTCATAACAAGGCTGTTAGAATTATTACCAACCCTGCCATTACAAATAAACTACCTCCCCTACAAGTAAGAAGGAATGTTGCCTCCTCTGCATTATTTTACAGATATTTTTATGGCAAATGCTAAGATGAAGTTGCGTCCATGATACCACCTCTCCATGCCTTCCCTCGTGCTGTACGGGCATCTGGTAGGGCTCATGACTGGAATATCACTCAGCCATATTGCAGAACTTCTGCCTATCAGAATTCTTTTATTCCCCGTACTTCATCTCTTTGGAACTCGCTTCGTCAGAGTTGTTTCCCTCCAAACTTCAACCCACAGCTGTTCAAGTCTAACTGTTATAGGTATTTTATGAACAGAGGACACCAGTAACCTGGTGTATAGACTGTGTTTTTTTTTATTCATTTGTTTTTCCTTCCTCTGTTCTATTATATATATATATATATATATATATATATATATATATATATATATATATATATATATATATATATATATATATATATATATATATATATATATATATATATATATATATATATATATATATATATATATATATATATATATATATATATATATATATATATATATATATATATATATATATATATATATGAATATTCCGAATAATGTGTTTAAAAAATAACATCTCATAAGAAGCTATGTGGCTGGGAGATGGGATTTTTTGCCACAATCCTCCCAACCTGGTGGTTTAGTGGGTAACTGCGGCACTCCAGTCGGATTGAGCCAGTGAAGGTTTATATCTAAGGGATGGTTGGGGTTATTGCTCACGTAATGCCTCTCAGGGATGAGTGAGGCTGGTCACTCATCTTAAATGTCAGGACCAACTTGCCTAGACACGGGCTCCTACGCTTCTCATGGAGCAACATAGGATTGGATGATGGATGGATGGATCCTCCCAACCTGACATGATTTTTGTTGCAAACGATTTGACGGGCGTTAATGTTGGATCATCATCTATATCCATCTATCTATCTATATCTATCTCTCTATCTATATCTATAAACGATCATGACGAATGCGACGAAGAACCTGCAAGATATACCGATAACCGACTTTGAAAAATGTTTCAGGCAGTGGAGAGAACGCTGGGCTATGTGTGTCAAGTCAGAAGGGGCCTACTTTGAGGGGGATTAGTGTCCGAGCTCAACAGGTTATTTTATTTTATTTTTTTTTAGCCTAAGCTCCGATACTTTCTTGCTAAGGTGCAAGCTACCTACAAACCAAAGTTGAAGACAAGATAATTATTTTGGCAACACACACACACACACACACACACACACACACACACACACACAGAAACTACAGTATACTGTATTGCCTTGGCTTGCTATTAGCGGGCAACAACTCTATGGAATTCAGTCATCGCATTTCACAAAAAGCCAATCAATTTTTTAAAATATAATGCGGCTGGTATTCAGTCGTCTTTGATCAAATCCTAACCAAGAGTAATAAGCTTCTGCACATCCACATAGATGCTATTTTTTGAAGCTTTGGAGAAAACTCGTCCACAACATTTTGAGATATTTTGGCAACCGGGACACACACACACACACACACACACACACACACACACACACACACACACACACACACACGCACACAAACTATAATTCCACGCATTGCTAAAGGTGGGCGAGGATAATATATTTACTGTAAAATATATCGTTGATGAAAAGCGGATGATGATGATGATGATGTCAATTCGTCTCCATCCTCCTCCTCCTCATCATCATCACTTTACTGAAGTATCCCATTATAACGTTTCCACCACATCACACCCATCACCGTTGAAACTCTCTCCACCACCATCATCATCACCATTCACCAACACCATAACTTCTGCACCACACCATCCTGCCACATCACCTCCATCACCATCTACAGAACGCTTCCCTTCCCCCTCCTCCCTACCCACCCCTCTTGATAGCAGAGAATATTCGAAGTCAGTATCATCATCATCATCATTTTCATTCCCACCATCATCTTACCCCACCGTTCCATCACCAGATTATCTTCCTATCCAGCTCCATCAGCGTACAGTAGCCTATCATTAACGTGACCATCATCACCAACATGCTGCCACCTTCATCATCATCACCCCACTGTCTAGCACACCGCCACCACCATCATCTCCATCGCAGCACCCCATCACCACCACACTACACCATCAACATCACACCACTATCATCATCAAATCCACACCATCATCTTCACACTACACCATCATCATCGCACCACCATCATCAAATCCACACCATCACCTTCACACTACATCATCATCACACCATTACCATCATTACAACACCACTATCACCATCAAAATCATCTTCATATTTGCTGTCCTGCACCACCACCTTCATCACCACCTAAACCCTCTCCATCACCAACAACTTCGCCATCTCACTCAACACCACCTCTATCACCACCTAAACCCTCTCAATCACCAGTAGCTTCACCATCTCACTCCACACCATCTCCATCACCACCTGAACCCTGTCAGGTAGGAGTAGACTGTAGCACCAGTCGAGCAGGGCAGTACTCCCGAGGTGGATGGAAAGCTGATGACAGGGAGTACTGGAGCTCCCGTTTCATCAGCCCTCAGGACTAGTTCCTGACCAACCCCCTTTGCTGAACTTTTTCAGTGTCTCAGTTACACAGAGAGTAGGCCAGCATGCTCTCCAGTACAAATTTCTCTAACTATCTACACCAAACTACATGCACAGTACACACAACATTTCCTATTCAAAATTCAACTAAAATGGCGTCTCATCACCAAGCCTTGGAGTCCCCAGGGGGGGGGGGAACATAAATGCTTACCGCCTTGGAGAGAGCTCCAACATACTTAACCTCTGCCTCACAACTAATCCTTCTGCTTACTCTGTTAACCTTTTCTCTCCGTTGGGCTCCTCCGATCACAACCTTATTACCTTAACCTGTCCTATCACTCCGGTACGGCCTGTGGACCCTCCAGGGAAACGTCGTCTGTGGCATTTTGGAGCCGCGGACTGGGAGGCCCTCAGGCAGTACTTCTTTGATTTACCCTGGAATGATTATTGCTTCCATGGCCGGGAGTCATCTGAGTGTGCCTTGAGCATTATGGAGGTTATTCTCTCGGGCATGGAAGCATACATTCCTTTCTCATATCCTTTGACTAACGCAAGAAAGCCTTGGTTTAATCACGCTTGTTCTAATGCTGTCCGCAACGAGGAGAGGGCCTACAAAAGGTACCAGAGCCAACCCACCCCTGAATCACATCATCTTTACGATTCTGCCCGGATTCGTGCTAAGTCTGTTCTTCGCTCTACTAAAAATAATTTCATCCATACTAAATGCTCTCAACTCTCCAACTCGAATTCTTCCCGCTCCTTCTGGCACCTTGCCAAAAATCTTTCTAACAACTTTACCTCATCATCCTTCCCGCTTCTTTTCTACTCTGATGGTTCTGTAGCTATTTCTTCTACTGATAAAGCAGATCTCTTCGCACAGACTTTCTTCTCCAATTCCACCTTAGATGATTCCGGTGCTGTTCCTCCATCACTTCCCCCCTCTGACTTCCTCATGGCTGACATTAAAATTTCTTCAGTTGATGTATTTTCTGCCATCACTGGCCTCAGTACTAACAAGGCATATGGGCCTGATGGGGTCCCTCCTGTTGTTCTCAAGAACTGTGCTTCTGTGCTTACACCCTGCCTAGGCAAACTCTTTCGCCTTTGTCTGTCAACTTGTACCTTTCCTTCTTGCTGGAAGTTTGCTCTCATTCAGCCCAAAGAAGGGTGACCACTCCCAACCCTCCAACTATCGTCCAATTGCTTTAACGTCCTGTATTTCAAAAGCTTTCGAGTCAATTCTCAATAGAAAAATTTTCAGGCATCTTTCCTATCACAACCTTCTTTCCGATCATCAGTACGGGTTCCGTCAGGGACGATCCACTGGCGATCTTCTCACCTACCTTTCAGATTCCTGGTCATCCTCCTTTCGGGACTTTGGCGAAAGCTTTGCCATTGCACTTGACATCTCAAAGGCTTTCGATCGAGTCTGGCATAAATCTTTAATTTCCAAACTGCCCTCCTACGGTTTCTATCCTTCTATCTGTGCCTTCATCGCTAGCTTCCTTTCTGGTCGTTCTATAGCCGCTATTGTAGACGACCATCGTTCTTCTCCTAGATCTATCAACAGTGGTGTTCTCAGGGCTCTGTCCTATCACTAACTCTCTTCCTTTTATTCATCAATGATCTTCTAAGCTGTACATCTAACCTTATCCACTCATACGCTGATGACTCCACCCTTCACCTTTCCATTCGGTTCATGCAACGCCCATCTCAACAGTTACTTCAACAAACAAGGGATGTGGCTATGGCACACCTAATGTCTGACTTGGCTCGTATCTCTGACTGGGGTAAAAATAATATGGTTGTTTTTAATGCATCTAAGACTCAGTTCTTACACCTATCAACCCGACAAAATCTTCCACAGGTATACCCACTAATGTTTAATAATATTCAACTTAATCCTGCATCATCCTTGAACATGCTTGGGGTTTCATTTACTCGGGACTTATCTTGGAAAGATCATATTACATCTCTTGTAAAATCTGCTCCCAAGAGATTGGGTGTGCTAAGCCGACTCTGCTCTTTCTTTACCCCTGCACAATTGTTGACTCTATACAGGGGTTTTATCCGCCCCTGTGTGGAGTACAACTCTCATGTGTGGGGAGGCTCCTCACACACAGCTCTTCTCAATAGGGTGGAGTCAAAGGCTTTTCGTCGCATTAACTCTCCTCCTCTTACTGATTCCCTTCAACCTCTGTCTCTTCGCCGCACTGTTGCATCTTTATCTCTTTTCTATCGCTACTTTAATGGTCACTGCTCCTCTGAACTGTCTGCTTGCATTCCTCCACCTCTACGACGGGCGCGTAGCACCCGTCTGGCAGCAAACTCTCATCCCTTTTCTGTCCAACTCTCTAATACAAGAGTTAACCGTTACTCTCAGTCTTTCATTTATGCAACAGGTCAGCTCTGGAACTGTCTCCCTCTGTCTGTATTTCCTGCTGCCTATGATCTCCAGTCTTTCAAACGCAGTGTGTCCAGGCATCTCAAAATGATTGGATCTTGAATTTGGCTCTCTATTGTATTTTGTTTTTCTCTTGGAGGGAACTGTTACTGCGGGCTCATGGTCTTTGGTTCCTTCTTCCTCGTATAAAAAAAAAAAAAAGAAGGCACCATCAGCATCACCACCCCACACCACAACATCTCCATCATTACGTTGCCAGCACCTACCCCGATGGAATACAAAATTGCCAATTAAATCAGAGTTTGCCTACTTCCTAAACGACAATCCTCCGCTCAAAGAAAACACCAGTATTATCACCACACCATTCCACACCACCATTCCCATTATCATCATCATCGTCTTAACCCATTTCACCACTCCCCACTACTTCATTATTACCAGTGCCCTCTGTATCATCATCACCTTCACACTCCCACACCACCATATCATATCCACATCATCCCACAGTATCATCTTCATCTCCATCACCACCTTCGTCGCCAGCGCCCACGTGCCCAGAAGGTAATGTAAAGTGAATCAAATCATGGGTCCTCAATATCCTCAGTCCTTTTCTCCCCCACCCGATCACTACACCACCACCCCTATAATTTCCACCTCCACCATCATCATGACTCCACTGTCCTTTAAACCACCACCACCAAAACCTAAACCACTCCACATGTATACCCTCTCCGTCATCCCCATTTAGCACCACCATCCTATCATCTTCACCACACCAACTCCATCACCAACATCGCCAGCGCCCTCCTGAAGGCAGCGCAAACTGTAAATCAAATCATTTCCCGTCCTACACCTACGTCCGTCCTTCCCTCTCGCAAATCACTGCCTCCATCGTCACACCAGTCCATCAACCCTCAGCAAAGAAAAATCATCATCATCATCATCACCATCATCGTCATCATCATTTCCATCACCATCTCTACACAACTAATCCCCCACCAATTCACCAGCACGTCATCACCAACACATAAAATTCATCATTTGTATTTCTCTTCTCATCACAACACTTGCATCATCACCATAATCATCACCAGAAGCAGCATCTCAGCCACACCACCACATCACCTCTATCAACACCACGTCCATCATCACCTTTGCCATTTTACGGCAGTACCCCATCATCTCCACGGGATATCACCACAGTGCATCATCTTCACCATTCCACACCACCCGCGTCACTACCATACCGTACCACCAATACCACCACCTGCGTGACCAGCTTCATTACGTACCACCACGCCATCATCTCCATCAACCATTTGTGTTATCATCGTCATCATCATCATCATCATCATCATCATCACTCCACTCTCCGACACAACTAACGCCGAATCTGTCACCACCACTTCATCACCACCTATACCCTCTCCATCACAATCATCACTGCCTCACGCCACCATCCCCACCTCCAACATCGCCGGCGCCCCTCCCCTTCACCAGATGCATAGTTAAGGAAGGAAGGAATAAGAAAGAACTAGCACCAAGCCAGAAAATGCCTATATAACACTGAGGCAAAAAGTAACAGAATCGATGCTGAAAAGAAAGGGACGGATTTTGGGCGGAGAGCAGGTAGTTAAAATGGAGACAAAACAGAGGAGACGTGACAGAAAATAAGTAGGAGCAGATGTGGGTGGGTGTGGAGGAGAAAAAGGATAATGGTAAGGAGAAGAGAGAGAGAGAGAGAGAGAGAGAGAGAGAGAGAGAGAGAGAGAGAAGGGGGAGGAGGGGGCCTTGCTCATTCCTTCCTGCTTGTCGATTTCAAATTGAGATCGAGGAATCAGTATTATAAAACCAAAATCAAATGATAACATAGAGACGGGGAAGACGCAAACAGGCAGAAAGATGGAATAATTAATACACCTACATTTTTTGCTTGGAAAGAATGAGAAAAAGTGATATTGGAGAGTGAAGCTATATATAATGCAGACGAATATGCGAAGCGTAACCGAATAATAAATACTGTACTTATGTTCTGGTCTCCAAAAGGAAAGAAAGAAGCAATATGACAGACAGAAGACAAGACAGTTTAAATGAAAAGAGGCAGTGTGACAAAACAAAGAACATTTATAGATTTGGATCTGGAAGGAAAGAGAAAAGCAAATGTACAGATAGAAAAGGCCATGGGTATAATAAACGAGAAGATGCAAAATTCCACGGTAAAAATACTTCTTGTTTTGAGCTTCGAAGTACAGAAAGAGACGGCAGAGTGACAGACCTATGGGTTGTCAATGGTCATACATTAAATCCTCGAAGGAAAGAGAGTATCATAGACAGGTAGAGAAGGAAGTGATCAGTTTTATCTGCATCTCGACTGTCTATTCCGATCAAGGGAGCAATAGTGTTAAGTCGAAAATGAATAAAGCAACGTACTGGGATGAAAAGAGACACAGGCAGCTTCATGAATAGCTGTAGCTCTGGTCCAAGAAGGACAGAGCACAGCTAATGATAGAAAGCGAAGGCCTTCGACAGGGCAGACAAAATGAGGCTTAGCGGGGGAGCAGTGCTTTGCGTAGTTCTGGGTTTCAAGAAAGAAGGGGAAATGGCACTGGTTGACTCACTATTTTTTCTTTGTTTGTTAGTTACGTATTTCCTACTTCATGTATCATTTCCCGGTTTGTGCACTGGTCGAGGAACAAAAACCTTGGCTATCCCGTCGTTTATTTAAAGGGGGAACAGTTCCTACCTAGGAGTACGAAGCTACTGTTCTCGGCCAAAATGTGAAGTCAAACATGCCAGAAGAAGAGAGGGTGAATAACCACGTGCGTCTGTCCTGCATTATTAACACATTCACGGCACAGTTTACAAAGTGTTCAATGTTTTAGTCATGCCACTTCCCCCGTCATTGGCATATTTTAGGTGTCCATGTCTCATTTGAAAAACCTTAACACCCTTT
>NC_137030.1:19582334-19697334 GCF_032717465.1 Coenobita brevimanus | reverse complement strand
TGGGTGTCTGGATGGTTGTGGTTGATAGAAAATTGATGGGTGAGTGAGTGAAGGCGGATGGGATGGTGAAAATGGATAGGAGGATGAAGGTGCTTAATGGGGAACTGGTGGACACTACTGATGTAGAACTGGTGGTCGTGAAGAGGGATGGATGAATGGATGTGGCTGAGTTGCTGACGGTAGAAATAACTGGAATACACGTAACTCGGTGAAAGAGATAGTGTAAAGTGCAACCTTACACTACATGCTTTTGTCATCAAGAGAAAAGTGAGTGAGAGCCATAAAAAACGACGAGACTGAATGAAGAACGACGGTATGGTTCGGAGAAGAAACGATAGATGAAGAGAAAACAGATGAGCAGGTGATAATGAAGAAACACAAGGTACATAATAACTGTCAAACCCTTTAATGGTGTGCTACATCCCTTAACCACAATATTACAGGGGGAATCAAAAGTAAGGAAACTAAGGGAGGGACGTCATACAAAGGATATCCTGTGTTGTTAAATTTTAGATTTTCCCAAATTTCTTTTAGAGGTTAACTAAGAGAAATTTAGGTACTACTGTAACATTCATAAATTGTATCCTTTTAGTGCAACGAATGTCCCCTCAGCGTTTAGTTGTGGTTCTTAATAGATAACTTTACTCAGCAATGGGAACTTGTCAACAGATGGAGAACTAGAGAAGGCCATCGTTCTGTGAAAGACATTAACGATGAACTCACTGAACTCATCTAACGAGACTCACACCGTTACTCTGAATCAGTTTTATGAGGAAATTTGGTACTGAAAGTAAATTTGCAACTTTGCTATGATACTGAAGTTAGTCACGTGATGAAAGTGTGTGTGTGTGTGTGTGTGTGTGTGTGTGTGTGTGTGTGTGTGTGTGTGTGTGTGTGTGTGTGTGTGTGTGTGTGTGTGTGTGAGTGATGGGTGGTAGGAAGAAGAGGAGGAGGATGGAAGTGGGGGGCTGAGTAGTGAGGGAAAGTTTTTTTTTTTTTTTTTTAATACACTCAGTCATTACATGGGTTACTTTCTGGCATATAATTATGCTAAAAGACCATGGGCATAAGTAAATGCATAAGGTTATTTGAGCCTGGACGTAGATATATTTTGTACATTCACCATCCGCTCACTCGATGTAGTACTGCTTTGGGTGTCTGCCCTTTCCTTTCTTCCTTTCTTTCTCTTCTGTCTTTCTTTCCTTCATTCTTTCCTATTCCTTCTGCCTACCGGTGTCTTTACACTCCCCTTTTCTGTTTTTCTTTCCTTCATTCTTTCCTCTTCCTTCTGCCTGTTGGTGACTCTACACTGAGTGACAAGCCAAATGGTTTCCTGTACACCAGGAAACCATTTACTACTCTGGGTGGTAACTATATAAAACAAAATTATGGTGCCTGGTGGTTTAGTGGGTTAATAAGGCACTCCAGTCGGATTGAGCCTGTGTAAGCTTATATCCAAGGTGTGGTTGGGGTTTACTGCCCACGTAATGCCACTCAGGGATGAGTGAGCTGGTCACTCTCATCTTAAATGTCAGGACCAACTTTCCTGGCCCAGAGCTCCTACGCTCCTCATGGGGCAGCGAAGGACTGGATGATGGATGGATGGATAACAGGGAAGCGCTAGTCTGGATTAGGATGGATGAGATGGCAAGATTTTAATGGGAATCACTGCCTGGTTGTTATATGAAATGAGAGAGAGAGAGAGAGAGAGAGAGAGAGAGAGAGAGAGAGAGAGAGAGAGAGAGAGAGAGAGAGAGAGAGGAGAGAGAGAATTTGAAGGGGGAAAGAAGGAAGGAAATGCCGCTGGTGGAGAGAGAGAGAGAGAGAGTTTGATGGGGGAAAGAAGGAAGGAAATGCCGCTGGTGGAGAGAGAGAGAGAGAGAGAGAGAGAGAGAGAGAGAGAGAGTTTGATAGGGGAAAGAAGGAAGGAAATGCCGCTGGTGGAGAGAGAGAGAGAGAGAGAGAAGCGAAGTAAAACTAGTGTGGATGCGGGAGTTTCCTTGATCTAAAATCGGACCAAATATACATATCAAACCCCGACAACATTTATATATAAAATTAATACAGTATTAGCCATCACTGATTTCTTTCTTAATCTCCTCCACCCCTCCACTCCTCTCGCTTAAAGCAACGCATTACCTTACATTTTTTTTCTCGCATCCTTATCTTCTGTCTTTTTCCATTTCAATATTGGGTCGACCTGTCTGACCAATCTTCGTCATACAGCTCGGTCTTGAGCGTCTTCCCCTTCAACCCCTGGTCTCTCAAATGTTCCTTCACAAAATCCATCCATCTCCTCCTCGGCCTTCCACACTACCTCTTACATTTTATTTTTACTGCCATCAGACAATTTTATTCAGCTTAGTAGAGCGTCATGGTACTGAAGTAGTGAAAGTCTAATCACACTATTCTAATTCAGAAAAACCTATCAATGGGTAAATATAACTGGACAGAAATAGTGAGAATAAAACATAATACGTCGTGAAATTCAGGGTTTTAAACTTACCCTTGGCTCTCTTCTAATACATGTGCACCTACAGGTATTTCTCTCGCCAACTCATCCATGAACAGACTGAACATCCATGGTAATATCACGCATCCCACACCTCAACCTATTCACTTGGTGCTGTTGAGTGTCCCCTTCATGTGGTGGCACCGATATGACTGTCTACTGGATTTGCCTGGTTATATATCGCTCAGTCCCCCCCCTCCCCTCCTTCTCCCGAAAAGAGGGTGGTGGACAGCGCAAGAAGAGTAGCTTTGGCCTTCAGTACACCTGCTTCATGTTCAGATGAGCCTGGGGTTGTAATTACTACTGCGATTACTACTACTCTTTCACCTTCCTCCATCCTTTCCATTCACACACATTCCCTACTTGTTTGATAACAAAGACAATAACATCATCTACAACATCAACAACGTACCATGGCACTCAAATGTTTCCTTCCCACCTCCATATCTCTCTTTTGTTCACCGTTTCATGGGAAGACCATCTTTCTTTGCAGAATTCCAGTGTTTGGCTCTGTCTTCTTTTCTTTCAATGAAAAAAATAAAGAAACCCTTTACGAGTATAACTACCATACACCCTCTCCTGATCCAAACGCTAGACTACGTAGAAAACCATAGGTTCCTCCTTTTCCTAAATACTTATCGCCTTAATTTCTCAAAGCAAACTTTCTTACACACACACACACACACACACACACACACACACACACACACACACACACGCAAGGTGAAGGTAAATTTAAGGAAGAGTGAAGTTACGGTCGTCGTGAAACATGAAGTCACTGAATGCATTGTGAGGTGGAACGATGAGGAAATGGAAAATGTGAATGTATTTGAGTACTTCGATAGTATGATGAGTAACGATGTGTGATGAGTAAAGATGGAAGTCTAGAGGTTTAAGTGCTTGAAAGGGTACAACAGGGAAGAAAGATTGCTGGTTCTTTGAATGCAGTGATAAGAAATAGGAAAGCGAGCATGGAAGTAAGAAAGTCACCCCATGATAGTATTGTGATACCAACTCCAACGTATGGAAGCGAAGCTTGGACCTTGATGGAGGGACACAAGTCAAGAGTGAGAGCAGTGGAAATGAGCTATTTGAGAGGAGCACGTGGAGTTGCATGGAGAGACAGACTGACTAATGAGGAAGTGAAGGAGCATTGTGGTGTGGATGTGGATGAGATAGAAAGCATTAGGAGAAATACACTGAGGTGTTTTGGCCGTGTGGAATGGATGGAAATCCAGAGACTAACGAGAAGAGTGTATGTGAATGAGGTGGAGGGGGAGGGATAGGGAGAGAGTGGCCGAGGATTAGATGGAGGGATGGAGTGGAGTGGAGAGGTATATGAGAGAGGGGGGTGTAAGCTGGGGGGAGGGCAGCGAAATGACGGGGGACAGGGCGACATGGACGCGATTTGTTTATGGCCACCCCATACTGTAGTAAGGCGTCCGACAATAGATAGATAGACAGATAGAATTTCCATTTTCATTTTCCATTCATCTTTCTGCAGTCCACCCATTCCCCAATAACCTGTTCCCTACGATGATTGTCTTTTACCTCTTGTTATTATGCTATCTATAGACGGTCTTACTTAGATTAGAAGACATTTTGAAGTGGAGGGGCTAGATCGTTCTTCAACCCATTTTTCACAAGGGGGATCTCCTTACATGTTTATTACTGTATGGAGATAGCAAGACTAAAATGAAAAAGACGTCATCGAACTGTAAGTGTTCATCTATCCATCACTCCATCCATTTACAAGGATACTGTCGTTAGCATGTCACTTTTATACGCTTCAGTATTACCACCATGTTCACACTACTTCATATCATCTTGGTGATTTTCTTTCATCATGACGTAATCCAACGTGCATCGATCCACCCATTCTCTCACCCTCTATCAGTCCCTTCATGCTCAGCCACACTCGTTCGTTATCCCGTCTAAATTTTCTGATTTTTCGTACGAGTAATCTATTCCCCACTCCTTCCCCATTTCATTCTATTATTCTCTTGCAAGACGCAAACACACACACACACACACACACACACACACACACACACACACACACACACACACACACACACACACACACACGCACACACACACAAAGAGAGAGAGAGAGAGAGAGAGAGAGAGAGAGAGAGAGAGAGAGAAACTGTATTCATTGTGAAGTTACGCCAGTTTCAGTTCCAGTTGGGCTATAACTGTTGTACCCTCCCAACAATACATTTTCAGTATGGGGAGCAGTTATGTATAATAAGAAAGTAAATTAAATTGGTGAATGCTATTACTTGAATATACTTGGATACACAAAACGAGACAAATTTCACTTTTTGTCGTGTGGGTTGTAAAGATAATGCCAACTCCTTGATAAAAGAGAAAGAGATTTATCTCTGGAAGTGGACTTGGTGCCTCTGTATTCCTTTTGTGTTCATGTCACTCAGGTAGGATTGCTTTGGTGAGGCCTCATCTTAGTCAAGCAATGCAGTTTGGGTATATTTGAAAATGCGCTGAACATTGATGTGCTGGATACGCAACATGAAGATTCTGTTAAATGAAGAATTAGATAATTTTTCACTCACCCTAAACACAAACAGTCACAGGTGATTAAAGTGCAGCACACAGGAATACGTTAACTACCGACAACAGCTGGTCAACTGCCTCATAGCAAGGAAGTTTGTTGAAAAAGTGCTTAAGAGAATAAAAGAATTAGAAGCAGGAAGGTGTTTTTAACAGACGTTTGAGGGAAAATGAAATAATATGGTGGGTTTGACACTGCTGGCAGAAGATTATCTTTAACTTTTACTCTTGATAGCATTTCTCAGTAATAAATTATCCTTATATACGAGTACATAATCTTCTGTTTAAATATATATGTTTCCTCTGTCAGTCATCGTCCCACACGTTTTCCACCTGTTCCTCTCAAAGCGTCCTAAACTCATTCCTTCCTTCCAGTGGTAATTTTCCTCTCTCTCTCTCTCTCTCTCTCTCTCTCTCCATCTGCGGCCAATTCCTCTAAGTTATGCTCCTTCTACTTCATGGTTTCCTTATTCTCTCTTCTCTTATTTTCTCCATTCCCTTCTTTGCCATGTCCTTCCTCTTTTATTACTGTTTCTCTTTCTAAATTTCTCTTCGATTTCCTCTTCTCATTTCTCTTTTGTCTTTCTGTTTTTATCGTTCTCAGTCATATTTCTCACGCATATGTAATTTTTTCCATCTAATCTCGTCATTCTCTTTTGTTATCTACTTTCTTTTTCTCTGCCAGTCTCTCGCTCTTGACATTTTACTTTTTAATATTCTTTCTTATACATCTTCTTTATTACCTCTATCTTTGTTCTTCTGTATTAATTTTTTCTTCTGTTTTTTTTCCTCTTTAGCCATCCCCTCCATTTTTCTTTCTCTGTGTGATTTATTGTTAATATATACTTGTGTTTTGTAATCCGTTTTCCTCTCCCTTTCTTTCCCGCCCATGCCTTTATTATCAATTTATTAAAGTCATGGAGAGTTGCTGTATTTCCTCTTATTTTTTTCCCAAACACTTTGTCAACTTGGCACCATTCCTTCATTTATTCACCAGTTTGCTTCAAACTTGCCACAATTGCTCCTTTGGCGAATATACCCACGCACTTTTTGTTCCTTCTTTCTTTTTTCTTTCTTTTTTTTAATACTAAGGCCTTTTAAAGGAATTTATGGAGTCAAACGTCAGACCATATAAACATACATATCTTGAGGTCCAGTGCTTTTCTATCGTCATATATCATCATGGCAACTTGCACAGAAGCATGTCGGAGTGGAGACCATCTTGTATTCCTTCGGGAATATTTGCAGTTTTGTTAGATTTTCCGTTTGCCATTTTTTCCTTTCCTTCCATTCCTTCTCTGTCTAATTTCTCCCTCTCTTTACGATTTTTTTTTTTTTATTTCTCGTTTCCTTCTCTTTTCTGTTTTTTTTTTTTTTCTACACGTGTATAATCTTCACCAATATTGTTCTACATCAGGTCCCTGTTATTACCCTGTTCCATTTGTTTCAGTATCTTCAGTGTCTCAATATTATTCTTTCTTCGTTGCTCCCTTTCACTCTCTTTTCCATTCTTCTCCGTCTGATATATATCAGTTTTATTTCATTTTTATTCCTTCGTTTCTTCTTTACATTTCCATTGTCTGTTATCTTTATCCCTTTTCCGACCGATCTCTTCTCCTTCTAGCCTCTTCCGCTATTATCTGTTTGCTTGACTGTTTGATTACTCTCATGGTTTACATTTTCCCTCTATCCTGTTAACTTCTTTCCATTCCTTTCTTTAATCTTCTCCTTTTCCTCATCTTTTTTCCAGATACATTGTTATCTGTTGTCTTCATCCTTTCTTCTCTATTTCTTTGTTCTCATATATATCTTTCCACTTCACTCTCTCCTATTCACATTTTTCAGTTTTCACCTTTGTCCCCTTCTGTTTACTTTTATTACAGTAACATAATTTTTCACGTTTTTCACTTTCTACCGTCCTTTCTTCTCTTAACTCCCTTCCCTTCATTTGTTTTCTTTCTTCTTATTATACCATGCAGATCACATTCTATTTTTCCATGCAAATCACATCCTCCCCCCCCCTCTCTCTCTCTCTCGTTCTTTCCCTCCAGCTACGTCGGAGTGGGCTGCGAGATGGCCTGTAAGTGGTTAATTATGCATGGAGTTGGAGCCTCTGTTTCTGCTGAGTGCCTTTATCTCTCACAGTCTCTCATTCTCACACTATCCTCCTGGCCCGCGCGATCACTTACACTTGTACTCATAAAGGGAAGTTTAAACACTTCCGAAAAACATTTTACACCCCCCAATCTCTCTCTCTCTCTCTCTCTCTCTCTCTCATATTTGTACTCTACATTTCGCGTTGTTGTATCTTTCTTTGCTTACTTCTGTATTCGCCCTTCATTAGTTTTTTCGATTCTTCTCCTCCATGACCCCTCGCTATTCCTCGTCTCAATTAATGTCCTGTTTTTCATTTTTGTTCAACCTTTTTTTTTTTTTTTTTTTTTTTTGGTCATTCACTTCCCCGTATGGTCTTCACTTCCAATGTCGATTCATATTTTAGGTTTCTTTGTTTGCCTGTCTCTTCCTCATCTTCTTTTTTTTTCTTGTTATTATTATTATTAGCAGAAGGCATAGGAGTTATTTGCAAGATGTTTGCGTAAGGAGGGGAGCAGATATAGGTAGTGATCATCAACTTGTTGTGTCAAAGATTAAAATAAAACTTAAGAGAAACGTTAATGGTAATTGTACAGGAGGTAATAATTATGATTTTGATGAGCTGAGAAGTGATGAAAGCACGAGGGAAAAGTTTCGGTGCGAACGTAGAAACAGGTTTCAAGTCCTGCAGACTTTGATGGAATCTGAAGACAATGATATTAATCAAATGTGGAGAGAGGTAAAAGAGGTTTTGCATGAGAGTGCTAAGGTTACTATTAAGAAAAAGGGAAAAGCGAGAAGGAAAAAGTGGATGTCAGATGAAACATGGAATGTAATTCAGAAAAGGAAAGAGGCGAAGTTAAGAAGTGAAGAACAACATGTTGATGGCCAGTAGTTGAAGTACTTAGAGCAAAGTACTGGAGTTTACATTCTGAAGTAAAAAGACTCGTTAGACGTGATAAGAGGAGACTATATGATGAAAAGGCGACAGATACGGAAATTAAATTAAGTAAAAATGACGGTCAGAGCACAAGAGTAGCGTATCACGCCATAAAGGAGTTAACTGGGACTGAAAGGAGAAGGAAGGAAATACCTGTACGAGATAGAAATGGTAATTTGATGACTAAAGATTTGGATATAAAAGGAAGATGGAAAGAGCACTTTGAATCTGTTCTAAATAGACCAATCCCAGATGAAGAGGACATTTTGCCAGCCGAGAGAGATTTGCAGATAGAAACAGGGGATATAACTTTGGAAGAGGTAGCAAAATCTATAAAGGAGTTAAAGAATTTTAAGGCTCCAGGTGAGGATGGAATATTCCCTGAAATGCTTAAGGTGGAAAATGACGAGTTGATGAATGCGCTTTTGAAACTTTTTAATGTGGCTTGGGATAATGGTGGAATTCCAGAAGAGTGGAAGAATGGAGTGATTATAAAAATACCAAAAAAGGGAGATTTAAGTGTGTGTGGCAATTGGAGGGGGATAACTTTGACACCTGTAGTTGCAAAAGTCTTTTCCAAAATCTTGTTGAACAGAATAGAGCCAGTAATTGATAAAATTTTAAGAGAAGAACAAGCGGGATTTAGAAAGGGTCGAGGTTGTAATGATCAGATTTTTATTGTAAGGCATCTAATGCAACAAGCTAATGAGATGAAAATGCCACTTAACATGTGTTTTGTGGATTTTGAAAAGGCGTTTGATAGTGTTTCACGTGGAGCTATGTTGAAAATTATGAGATTCTATGGTATACCAGAAAAGTTTGTAAATATTATTAGAAGCCTGCATGAAGGTACTTTTTGTAAGGTAATGGTGGGTGGTTCTTTGAGTGATCCATTTCAAGTTAGGTCAGGAGTGATTCAAGGAGGAGTTCTTTCGCCATTATTGTTTGTTTTGGTTATGGATTATGTTATGAAAAAGGTTGTAAGGAGAACAGGTGCAGGAATTAACCGGAAAGAAAATAAGAAGCTGATGGATTTGGACTATGCTGATGATATTGTACTGATTTGCGGAAGTATTTACGAGATGAAGAGGGTGCTAGATTGTCTGGTAGAGGAAGGAGAAAAAGTGGGATTGGTAATAAATTGTGGAAAGACTGAAATTATTAATATGAACGTGGAGAACCAAATCGATTGTGTAATTGGGAATAATGTGGTGAAGAATGTAGAAAACTTTAAATATCTGGGAACGATTGTATCATCTAATGGATCATTAAACAATGAAATTGAGGAGAGGATTAGACAGGCTTGGCGAGCTGTTGGAATGTTAAAATCTGTTTGGAATAATAATATGCTTTCGGTACATACTAAAGTGAAAATTTACAAGTCCATGGTTAGACCAATTTTAATTTACCGGCATGAGTCATGGTACAGTACAATTGCAACAGATCAGAGTGTATTAGGATTTGAGAATAAAATACTGAGAAGGATTCTTGGGGTAAAATGGCAAGACAGAGTTGCAAATGAAAGAGTAAAGGATATTACGAGAGTGGAACCAGTTAATGAATATGTGAGACTGTCTCGCTGGAAGTGGCTGGGGCACATATACAGAAAAGAAGGTTGTTTAATACAGGATGTGCCAGAGTGGATTGCTAGAGGAAGAAGAGGTAGAGGTAGGCCGAGGGAAACCTGGTTGAGGACAATGAAAAAAGAAGCAGGAGAGGAGTGTTGGTGGGACCTGAAGGAGATGGCAAGAGACAAATATTGGTGTAGAGAGTTCATTGAGGCCCTATGCATCCCGTGGGGTGCCACAGGGAATGATTGATTGATTGATTGATTATTATTATTATTATTATTATTATTATTATTATTATTATTATTATTATTGTTGTTGTTACCAGTAGTAGTTGCAGTAGTAATAGTTTCCTCTCTTGTAACCCTCTTCATTTTGTTTGATATTTTCCGTGTCCCGACTCTTATCGTTGCCATTCTTTAGATAATTTTTGCATTCCCTCCTTTCTCTGTCCACTCCAGTTTATGCCTTCTTCGCTTTCTCCCAGCCTTCCTTTCATTCTCCCTCTGTGATTTTACTTCCTATTATTTCTTCTTTTCATTCTCTGTTTCCCCTTTTCTCTTGAATAACACACACACACACACACACACACACACACACACACACACACACACACACACACACACACACACACACACACACACACACACACACACACACACACACACACACACACGAGAGAGAGAGAGAGAGAGAGAGAGAGAGAGAGAGAGAGAGAGACAGACAGACAGACAGACAGACAGACAGAGACAGAGAGTAAGAGAGACTGAATTTATTGTGAAATTACAAGTTTCCATGCAAGTCAGACTAAAATGATTGTACCATCTGATCAACTAAACAACTGTAATAATAAGGCAGACCACAGATTTATCGTGAATTTTATTACTTGAATATATCTGCATGTACAGAACGAGACGATCTTCATGTCTTGTCGTCGGGTTGTAATGCTTGCGCCAACTCCTTGATAAAATAGAACGTGGATTAATCTCTGAAAGTGCACTGGGTGCCTTTGTATTTTTTTTGTGTTCATGCCACTCGAATAAAATTACTTTACCAAGGCTTCATCTTGACAAGGCAATGTAATTTTGGTATATTTCTCCGAGAATGTCCTGAATGTTGATAGAAGGGTGCGCAGCATAAAGATTCTTTTATATTACGCGTTAGTTTATTTTTCACTCACTCTGAAGACAAAGAGTCACAGGTCTGTCTATCTATTTCAAGACCCCTTAATTCCATACGGGGTGGCCACAAAGAAATCGCCACCATGTCGCCCTGTCCCCCGCCATTTCACTGTCCTGCTCCCAACTCACCCCCCCCCCCTCATATACTGTACCTCTCCACTCCATCCCTCCATCTCATCCTCGGCCTCCCCCTCCCTCTCTCCCCCTCCACCTCACTTACATACACTCTCCTCGTCATTCTCTCACTCTCCATCCTCTCCACATGGCCAAACCAACTCAGTGTGTCACAGGTGATTAATGTAAATAAAAATATATTACTGCTGATAACGGCTGGCCAGTTGCCTCATAAAAAGGAAATTCGTTGGAAATGTTCTCATGGGCATAACAGAATTAGAAGCAAGAATGATGCTATTCCCTGTTTTTTGAAGGAGAATGAGAAATACTGAGGGCTGGACACAGTGATGGTAAAAGATTCTCATGAACTTCTACTCCTGATAAGGGAATAGCATGCCCTGGTTTTAAATTTTTCATCTTGCAAATACATACATTCTGTTAAAATATGCCTTTACTCTCAATCATCGTCCCACACGTCTTCCACCTGTTCGAATCAAAACTCTCCACTCGTTCCTTCCTCCTTTCCATCGGTAATTTCTCTCCTTACCATTCTCTCTCTCTCTCTCTCTCTCTCTCTCTCTCTCTCTCTCTCTCTCTCTCTCTCTCTCTCTCTCTCTCTCCAGCCGATTCTTCCTGGTTGTTTCTTCTCTTTCCTGGTTGCCTTGATCTTCCTTTTCTAATTTTCTCCACTTCCTACCTGCCTCTTTCTTCCACTCATATTATATTTTTCGTTTCTAATTTCGCTTTGCTTTCGTCTCTTCTGCCTCTTTTGTCTTTCTTTTCTATCAATTTCAGTCAAATATCTCACACGTATGCATTTCTTTCCATCTCCTTTCTTCCTTCTCTTCTTTCATCTAGTTTCTTTTTGGTCTGTCAGTCTCGCGCTCTTGATTCTTTATTTTTTGTTCCTTTCCTATTAGTTTTCTTTATCATCTCTGTGGCTGTTCCTTTGTATTATATTTTTCTGTTATTATCCCTTCCTTTCTTCTTCCATAATTTATCATGATTATTCCGGATATTTCTATTTTGTAATCCATTTTCCTTCCATCTCCTTTATCTTCTATGTGTGAATTATTTTATTCGGTCTCCAACTCACGGAGAACTACTGCATTTCCTCTGTTTCCTTTACCTTCCAAACATTTTGTTAACTTGGTGCCATTCATTTACATCTTCACCAGTTCCCTTCACACTTTGTACAGTTGTTCCTTTCTCCAATACACCCACACGTCCTTTTTTGTTTTTTTCTTTCATCTGTTTCTTTTTTTTTTTTTTTTACTTAGGTATCTCAAAAGGATTTATGGAATCCAACGTCAAACCATATTTACATGGGTTTTGAGATCCTATGCGTTTACATGTTCATTAATCATCATAACACTTTGGACAGAAACCTTTCAGTTTGCTTTTCCTGTGTGGAGACCATCTTGCATTCCCTTAGGAATATATGCAATTTTGTTACATTTTTCATTTTTCCCATTTTTTTTCGCCCTTTCATTTATCCTTTGTCTGATTTCTCCCTCTATCTACATTTATTATTTTTTTTAATGCTCTGTTCCCCATTTTCTTTTTTGTTCCCTTTTCATTCTATATAGTGTTGAGAAGTAGGATTTGCTAGTTAGGTAGTGCTGGAGTATTCCCGACGATTCTTGAGTTTTTCCGCTACGTATCAGAGTTGCCAGTTATTTTGTAAGTTGTGCATTATTTTTTTTTCTCTTTTTCCCTATAATGTTTTATCTATGTATTTTTTTCTCAGTTTGAATGCTAAATAATTTACAGTGTTATGCAATGTAAGAAAACTCTGGATATTTTGGATGTGTCCGAGTTGGCAACCGTTGTTTTCCCAAGAATGTGGTGGATAATATTCTAGTATACAGGAAGGACAGAAAGAAATCAAAGCACAATTACAGGCACAGAACAAGGACAGGAAGAACTCAAAGAACAAGGACAGGCACAGAACAAAGAACAGAAAGAACGATATGAACAGCTTCACTAGGCTTTTCTGGAGCAACAGTGGGAATTACAACTGAGGATGCAAGGACCGCTAGATGTTTTCATTGGGGAAATAAAGGATGAACACCAACAGTTGAAGGAGGATATACACGCTGAGGTATGGCAGCAGAAGTATGAGGTAAGCAGTAATGTGATGGAGTGCAGACAGCATGTAGACAACTAGCTGAAGATTAGTGAGGGAATTGTGACTGAGTGCAGAACGCATGTACATAACCAACTGACGCATGTAGGCGACCACGTGAAGATAATGAGAAAATTGAGGTTGTAGAGAAATATTGTACTGCTGAGCCTCAGGCTAGTGTACAGGGAACATGTGAAAACAATGGACAGTGTATGGTGAATCTTCACGGATCCCAAGCATCTAAATGTAGTATTACAGGGTTGAATAATGAAAATTCAGAAGTTTTAAGTCCTGGACTTAATTATGCTGCCCCAGTTTTAAGGCCCCAAACCAGTGAAATGCATGGCTATAATGGGAGTATAATTAAAATGAAACCTCAGGAATTTGATGGTAGAGTATCTTGGGAAGCTTACCGTGTGCAGTTAGAGCTACTTGCTGTTCGGAATGGTTGGTATGCTAGGCAGAGGGCAGTGCAGTTGACTACTAGCCTCAAGGGTGTCGCAATGGAAATTCTGAGCCAGATGTCAGTAGAGGAGAAGAACAGTTATCAGTCCTTAGTAGAAGAACTAGAGCACAGATATGGGACCATGTACCAGACTGAGGTTTACAGAGCAAGATTCTGGAGCCGTGCTCGGGCTCGAGGTAAATCCCTACAGCAGCTTGCTCATAATTTGGAGAGTATGGCACACAAGGCATACCCTGGAGCAGCACCTAACCTCTTGGCTATTCTTCTAAGGGACCAGTTTATCGATGGTCTTGACAGTGCAGGGTTGAAAGTGCAAGTGAACCAGGCACAACCAAGAATCATGCAAGAAGTACTAGCCAGGACTCTGAAATTTGAGTCCTACATCAGGTCCAGTACGTCCACTTTTCCGGCAGGTTCTAGAGCAGGATTCAAGATAAGAATGGAGCAGGTACATGAAATGGAAAAATTTGAAGGAAGTTGCTGATGCTGTGAGAAGCCAGGACATAGAAAAGAGAACTGTAACAAGTGGAAGAGAAAACAGGAGAGGTTCTGAGGAGGTTGCTGGTTGTGAGGGAAGCCAGGACACAAGAAAGTGGATTGTTACAAATGGAAGAACGAAACAGCACAAGGAAACCCACAACTGCAACAAACAGGTGTTCAACATGTGGTGAGGTAGGACACTTCAGTTACAATTGTCCAAATGGAAAGGATGGCAAGAAAGCTGTAGAAGACGAGAAGGATGAGGGTAAATTAGTAAAGGCTCGTGATAAGAGGCAACAACCAGCCAGTTTTTCCCAAGAAGCCTCACCACTGAGGAAATGCATGAGAACCTTGATCAATAATGTGCGAGAAGATAGAAGAACAGATGGCAAGCAGTTTAGCATGAATGGGAATCTCAGCAAGAAATGCTGCCGTACTGTAGTGACAAGGCCAGCGTCAGATAAAAGACCTGAAGGGGATGCAGATGGAGAATGAAGATTTACAGTCAGTGCTAGAGTGGCTGCAATGGAGTACAGTGTGTCCATCTCGGGAAGAGGTTTCCAGGTTTAGCCCTGCGACTAAGAGCTACTGGAGTCAACGGGACCTTCTTCGTTTGAACAACGGACTACTGGAGCATCACTGGGATACACTCGAAGGCCTCAGCAAGTATTGGCTACTGGTGGTTCTGAAGAAAATGAGGTCCAAGATCTTGGATGAGTCCCTTAACCAGATCACTGGTGGGCACCTGGGAGTAAAGAAAATTCTAAGTCAGTCGTGACAAAGGTTCTACTGGACTGACACGTGTCAGGACACTGAAGAGTATTGTTGAGCCTGTGATGTATGCTGTGCCAAGAGGGGATCCAAGAAACGTGGTTGCGCCCCTCTTCAGCTGTACCAAGTGCGTGCACCGAAAGAGTCGCGGTGGACGTTGCTGATCTCTGCCACTCATTGAAAGCGGAAACCGGCATATATGTGTCGCCATGGACTACTTCACAAAGTGGCCAGAAGCCTATGCCATCTTCAATCAAGAGGCTGCGACTGTTGCTCAGGTGTTGGTTGACCAGTTTTTCTGTCTTTTTGGGATGTCACAAGAGCTACATTTAGACCACGAAAGAAACTTCGAGTCTGCTGTGTTCCGTGAGTGCTGCAAGTTATTGGGGATCAAGAAGACCAAGACGACCCCACTAAGGCCAAAGTCAGATGGGATGGTGCAGAAATTCGACTGGACCCTGAGATGTGAACTGGCCAAGTACTACGTAGAGGGACAAATGGAATGGGACCAGAAATTACCTGCATTACTAATGGCATATCGGTCTGTATCCAGCGAGTCTACCGGCTACACCCCTGCAAAACTGATGCTGGGCCATGAGTTATATTTGCCCATTGACTTGTTAATGGGAAGACCACCTGGTGAAGAACTGCCTACAGACACCTCCAGCTATGTGCAGCATCTGCAGGAAAGGCTGGCTGAGGTACATCATCAAGTGCGAGGTGCATTTAAGTTTTCAAAGCGGAGTGATGAAATGCAAGTATGATGCCAAGGCAGGTGAGGTGAGCTTCAAGGATGGCAACAATGTCTGGTTATACAATCCTCAGCGGAAGAGGGGACAGTCACCAATGCTGCAAAGCCCGTCGGATAGGCCTTACACTGTGTTGGACGACCAAAGAGACATAGCATACTGGATTTGGGAAGGTAGGAAATCTCACCCAAAGGTAGTACACGTGAATCGTCTGTGGCAGTACCATGGGCCAGGACAGTACAGCTGGGACATCACCGAGGAATCGTGCTCATCCGCAGCCGAGGATGTTGAGAAGGACCACGGTGCTGAAGTACAAGAGGATGGAGACAGTTTCACGAGGGAAGGAGTGAATCAGGAAGAGGACCAAGACATTCCAGGAGGAATGGGCTGTGTGGAGGAGCAGGGACGTCGTTGGAAGCAGTATAGGATGGGATCTGATAAGTTGAAGGATTATTTTGTATATAATTAAATGTTTATTTTGTATTAAGGATTACGTTTGTATACATTGTGCAGTTTTGTCGGGTCGACAAAAGACTAAGGAGGGGGTAGTGTTGAAAAGCGGGATTTGCTAGTTAGGTAGTGCTGATATATTCCCAACGATTCTCTTATTATGCAGGAAGCTTGTGTAGATATGAGGAAGGGACAAAATGAGCTCTTACTTCATTTTGAATTTATATCAGCATCAATTCAATGTCAGTGCAGTTTGTGAAGATTGTATAGCTCAGGTAGTTGTGAAAACAGTGAAGTGTAGTTGGCAAGCATTAAGCGTAATTATTTGGAAAATAAAGACAACGAACGTGAGAAGCTTGTTTACTTTCAACGCCTGAGCTGATCTTGTGCTGTACACCGAAAGGCTGACCAGTGGAAGAACAGCTCATTGGGCGACGTCCTTCCTATACTGTACTACTGCTGTTGGAGCCTGTGGCAGTGTGGGATGGGGACGTAACAATATGTTTTATCTTCAAGTTCTTCCACCTTCAGTTCCCTAATTTCTCTGTTCCATTTTATTCTGTATCTTCTTTATCTCTTTACATTTTTTTTCCTTCGTTTCCCCCATTGCCCCTCCTTTCCTTGCTTCTCTGTCTGATTCAATAGGCCCACATTTTTTTCTCTTTTTTCACACTTCCCTTCTCCATTATCTTTGTCCTTTTTATAAGTCATTTCTTCCCTTCCTTGTCTTTTCGTTATTCTCAGTTTCCTTGCATCCTTTTACTCCTCACACGGTTTACATTTTCCCTCCACCCTATTAATTTCTTTCCATTCCTTCTTTGATCTACTCCCATTTTCCTTCCCTTTCGAGCCTTCTGTTGTGTTTATCCTTCTCCTTAAATTTACTCTCGTATTTCTCTTATATTGTTTCCTAATCCTATCTTTCAGTTTTCTGTTTTGTCTCCTTATATTCTCATTAATTACAATATGCCTCATATTTTTCACATTTTACAGTTCTTCCTTCTCCTATTCCCTTCCACTCATCGTTTTTCCTCCCCTCCGTCCATTAAAAATATGTGCTTCCTCTCTCTCTCTCTCTCTCTCTCTCTCTCTCTCTCGTTCCCTTCCCCCAGCTGTGTCGGAGTGGGCTGCTAGACTGTCTGTGAATAATTAATTATTCATAGACCTGGAGCCTCTGTTTCAATGCTTTTGCTGAGTGCTTTTATCTCTCTCCCACAGTCTCTCACTCTCTTGCACTATCTCACAAACACTCACGCTCATTTATACTCGCACTCTTTGAAGGAAGAAGGTCATTCCATATCAAGTCACCCAGACTGTCCCAGGTTACCCTCTCAGATTCCCCTGAAAAAATTCGCAGGAGCTCCTATACCAAACTTAAAGAGAAATCTCAAATATACATGTCAAATTTCCTTTTATATGAATACATAAACAACAAAAAGTGCATGCAATAGGGTATGCCTAGTAATATTAGGGTCTATATTCAGCTTTTCCATTTCTATGATATACTACTTTCTGCAGATCCCATGAAATTTCCTTCAAGTTTGTTAAACCCTGCAAAGTGCTACTGCTCACTTTTCCAATGTACGGCAAAGACTGCAGGGTCTGGAGAGTGCGGGAGACATCTGCTGTACTATCCTTTTCTCCTACTTTTGTAACTTGAGTGCTTCATTAGTGTTAAGGCCGGACCGTCTCGTGGGGAACGTAAGGTCTGTGTGCTCTGTGTATCAGTGAAACACACACACACACACACACACACACACACACACACACACACACACACACTCTCTCTCTCTCTCTCTCTCTCTCTCTCAATCATTTCTGCACTTTTAGGTGATTGTTATTGTAGGATTCTTTTCTTTAGTGTTGAGGCTGAGCACTTCGAAAACTGCCTCGAATGCACAATATATATTCGTAGTTAAAGGTGGAGGTATTAATTTTTGTGTACAACTGTTACATACCTTAAAATCTGTGATTTTTCCTCGATATATTACATTTATTACACGGAAAATGTGGCGAAGTATTTCCGTGGAGTTTCGTGTGTGTGTGTGTGTGTGTGTGTGTGTGTGTGTGTGTGTGTGTGTGTGTGTGTGTGTGTGTGTGTGTGTGTGTGTGTGTGTGTGTGTGTGTGTGCGCGCAGAGAGAGAGAGAGAGAGAGAGAGAGAGAGAGAGAGAGAGAGAGAGAGAGACAGACAGACAGACAGACAGAAACAGAGACAGACAGAGATGGGAGGGGGGGGGTTGTTCAGTCAGGGAAAGTTCCGCATTACCCACTGTTCGGAGCATTGGTGGTCGACGAACAGTCACGAAGCAGCAGCCAGACCCCACATGTCTGGTAACTGTGAGTGGGAGGGAGGGTGGCCGGGGGTGGGAGGGTTTGGTGAGTTGCTCATTTCATAGTATCAATAGCCAATGATAATGCGTCCGACGTATTCTCAAAGTGCAAAAGCGTATGTTGTTTTGTATGGTAACTGTTTTCTGAGTCTGGCTACATTGTTGCATATATAATACATGTTTACTGCCAAAGGTAGGCCTACCGGTATGCTTCTTTGCCTTCGTTTAGTAACGTTCGATAGGAGTCATTGTTACAGAGACTGATCTTATAATTAGGGCTTCCCATGTCATTCTGTCTATAGGAAAACGAGAAGTCTGTTAGTCACTCATGTAGATTTATTATTATTATCATTATTATTATTATTATTATTATTATTATTATTATTATTATTATTATTATTATTAGTAGTAGTAGTAGTAGTAGTAGTAGTATCATTATTATTATTATTATTTTTATTATTATTATTAGTAGTAGTAGTAGTAGTAGTAGTAGTAGTAGTAGTATTACTATTATTATTATTATATAGTGGCTTTGTTATCGATTCAAGACATATATATATATATATATATATATATATATATATATATATATATATATATATATATATATATATATATATATATATATATATATTGTACCATTACAAATGTCTTCTGGGGAAACGTCTCATATTAAAGCCGAGAGGGAATGAAACCACTGAAACCTCTGTCCGAACCCTGCAAAGTTCCATAACTTTCCTGACAACGCAACTCTACAGACATCGACATAATTTTTTAAATAAAATGCTAGCATCATGTCATCATCTATCCTTTTTAAATTAACTCAAACGCTCCGTCTAAGTCATACATTGCAGACTTTCACGTGATTCGCAACCTATCACCAAACCCTCCTCTGTCCCCAATCCCCTGCCTCACCCGCCTTCACACTCACAGTTACCGTACATATGAGGTCTGGCTGCCGCTTCACGTTCACCAGTCTCACACCAGTTCTTCGAGAGGTGGGTAATGCGGAGCTTTCCCTGACTGTACACATACAGTACGATGTCTGTTACTTCACTAATGTTACGAACAGACAATTTTACGCAGCAGAAAATAGTTAATAGCTCTGGTGGTGGTGGTCGTCTTAGTGATGGTACAATACTTGCGATGATGGTAGTGGTATTATCTGTGCTGGTGCTGGTGGTGCTGATAATAGTGGTGGTAGCAATGATGATGGTGCATGTTTGTTTTGTATTAACCATAATTTCCTTTGCTTCATGCATTGAATTTTAGACATACAAAAGTACCTGCTCAAAGAAATTGCTTGCATATTACTGCACCAGCCCTCAAGTCCCCACCAGATCTTACCAGCCGCACCAGCCTCCACCGGCTGTATCAGGCTTCACTATTTCCCACTAGCCCTCTCTAGTCCTGACCAACCGTCTCCAGCCCTTACCCAACATTTACAAACCCTTGTTCAACCCTTACGCGCCCTAACCAAACCCTTGCCGTACTATACTCGATCCTTTCCAGCCCAAAATCAACCTTCGCCTTCCCTTATCCAACACTTAACAGCCCATATCTGACACTTACCAGCCCCTATCCGACACTTATCAGCCCCTATCCGACACTTACCAGCCCTTAACATATACATATCTGCCCTCATTTAGCTCTTATCAGCCGTAATCGACCCTTACCAACCCTCACCAAACCCTTATGTGCCCTAGCCCGAACCTACCGAGCCCTAGCCCAACACTTTCTAGCTCTTATTTGACACATACTATCCCTTCTTATTCTATCCTCGACGGGGCTTACTCTTCCCTTTACAGAACTTAATCAGACTTTATTAGCATTCATATAATGGCCTTCTGCAGCGCCTACACTAGTTTGGTCTGTTGCCCTTTCTTATGTATGAATAAATATGTATGCATAAACTAGTTTAAGGTCAAGCTTGAGGAAAATGGTCCCGGTTATAGAAAACAAATTTTTGAGGGGCAACTATTATGAATTCACAAATAAAATATTTTTCGTACCCTCGAAACAAAAAAACAAAAAAAAAGTATAAAAAATCGGAGGCCCTAGGAAGTGTTCCCAGAAAAGTTTCATCAAAATCGGTCCACACATATAGGAGCAGTAGCTGGATTAACCCTTATATAGACAGACAACGGTCCATTATTACAATGTTCTGCTCCTCCTTTTATGGCATGGCATATTATTCTTTTTGCTGAAATCTTGTGGCACAATTGATAAATATTTGCCGTGACGTGTGCGTAAAAAATGTATAAGTTATTTTTATTTTTGCAAACACATGATGAAAGAAAACAAGCGTCAAATATACAGGTCCGTGTACATAAAGTAACAGTACTGATTTATTTAGTATTCATATTAAATAAAAATCAAAATGTTCTTCCCAGAAAATAACTATATGTGACATTTTCACTGAAAACTAAAGAGAAATTTATAGGCTATCTGTTCTGAGGAACACAGGTTCTTAATGTCTGGTTCTGTTATAGAAAGACCCACACGAAGTTACTTGTCTGTCAACTGAAGATACAGTTTTTTTCTTTATACCATACATATTCATCTTGACAGCTTAAGCAGCACAAATATGCTGCTGCAAGTGACAATGGCACATCAAGAGCACACTCGGAGATAGTTGGGTACTCCCATTTCAGCTCAACCCAAATATGTCTAAGGGTACTTTAATATATTATGTTCTGAAGTTACGAACACCCTTGAATTCCTCAAGTTCCTCTCGTGTCTTCAGGGAGGTAGACTGATGCTTCATAAGGAAATGGATGGCTAGCCTACTGACAATGTTCTGTGTAACACAGGAGTTTTCTACTGCAGTATCACTTCTAAGTTAACAGTTCATTTTCAGATTAAACTCTTATTATAATAGTACTAAAATATACCAGCAACCAATGCTCCTACATGTCTAAAAGCCTTTGGGGGCAAGTCTCATCACACTGAATGACTCAAGCATGCACTCCTAATCGTTTTACCCACGTCGGAACGAAACTTCCTGGCAACGGTTTCGTGACCTACTCGTATTACAGAATTATATGAAAATGACTAGTGAATTCTAAAACATCCGTTTTTTTTTTTTCCAGTGTTAAATAATATTTAGTGTGATGATTAATTTAATATTCATTTCTCGTAACTGTTGTAGCCTAATATTGTTATAAACGAGAGGAGGGTAATGTACCACGGCACACCTGGAAGCTATTGGCGGCACAGCAGTGTGCCAGGGCACACTGGTTGCGGAGCATTGCTTTATTATATACATTTACTACCATTTATAGTCTTTATCAGACCTTCCCAGCCCGCGCGTGCCCTCAGTATCCCTCACCAGCACTCACCATCCCCCTCCAGCAGTCACCACCCACCATCAGGCCTCATCAGCCCCAACCAGCCTTTATCATCCCCCACCAGCCTTCACTATCCTCACCATCACTCTCCATCCTCCACCAGCCCTCACCTTTTCTCACCAGCCCTCACCATCCCCCACCAACCTTCACCATCCTATCAGCCAACATCAGCTCCCACTACCCCTTGCCAGAACTCACCAGGCTTCACCAGTCCCCACCAGCTCTCATCAGCCTCCGTCAGCTTTCACCAGCCTCCATCAGCCCACACCGGTCCCAACAAGCCCTCACCAATACCCACTATCACTCACCAACCCCCACCAGCCCTCAACTATAACCACCAGCTCTCACTTGTCCTCACCAGCCTCAACTAGGCTTCACCACCTACACCAGCCCCCACCGGTCCCCAGCAGTCCTTAACAGCCCCATCAGGTCTCACCAGCATCCGCCAGTCCCTACCAACCCCCACAAGCACCCACCAGCACCAAACAGCACCCACCAGCCTTCACCAGCACCCACCGACCCCCGCCAACTCCCACCAGCAACCACCAGCACCCACCACTACATTAGGCGAGCCATCTGAGCAACTTTGTGTCTCACCTTATCGTGGGGTTGGAGGAAAAGGGGGCGGTGTGGGATGGAGATGGGTTGGAAGGGAGGGTTAATGGAGGGATAAATGGAGGTGAGGGAGGTAGGAAGGGGGAGGTAGGAGGAGCAGAAGTAATGAGGGGGTGGCGGGCAGGGTGGAGGTAAGGAAGAGTAGATAGGAGATGCGAAGGTAACGAAGGGCGGGGGGTGGAGGGGTAGAGGTAGGGAAGGCAGGGTGGGAAGGGAGGAGGTTACGATGGGGAGGTGGGAGTGATGGAGGTACGGAGAGAGACATCTTGGGGATGGTGTTTGGGAGACAGAGGTAGGGGGGTGGTGACGTCGTGAAGTAAAGGCAAAGGTAGGGGAGTTGAAGGGGATAGGGGTAAGAGGGTGGATGTAGGAGAGGCATAGTGGATAGAGCTAGGAGAGGTAGAGCGGGTAGAGGGAGAGAGAGGGCGGAGGTAAAGGAGTGGAAAGGGAGAGAGGTTGTGAGTGGCGGGATTGTGAGGTTGGAGAGAATGAATATTGGCTTTAAGAGGAAGGTGTGAATGTGGAAGAATCGATTAGGCTGAGAAGAGGTAGAGGGGAAGGAAACATATGAGGGAAGTGGAAAGAAAATATTAGAAAAATATACGAAGGCGTGGATGGAAAAGAAGGCAAAGGGTAAGAAAGAAGGTTTAGAGGGGGAAGAGAAGTGTGAAGGGAAACAGGGGAGCTGTGAGGGGAGGGAGGAGGAGACAGTATAAGAAAAAATATTATGGAATGTGAGAATGAGGAAGAGGGGAATAGGAAGAGTGAAAACCTAGAAAGAGGAGCAGAAATCTGAGGGGTGACGAGACAGGGAATATGCAAGGGGAAAGGAAAGAGGAAGTGCAACGTTGGCAAGAAATAAGACGAAACCGTAGAAATGGAAGAGCTGAATACGGGGAATGAAATCTGGGAGGGAGAGGTAGAAATGTGAAAGGAGAGGAAAGGAGAACTGGGAGGGAAGGGTAGGGAAATTATGAGGGGAGAAGGAAGAGGAAATGAGAGGAGAGAAAAAGGAAAAAGCTAATGGGAGAGAGAGGGGAAATCTATTGGTAAAGGGATGGGTTTAGGGTAGAAATGCGAGAGAGAAAATGTGAGAGGGAAGGGAGAGGAAATGTGAGGAACAGCCTATGGAAGGGGAAATGCAGGGAGAGTTGGAGATGAGAAAAAAGAAAAGAAATTGTGAGAAGAGTGGGAGGACAATGTGAGGGCAAAGGAAGGGGGAAACTTTTGGTGGAGGGCTGGGTTTGTGGTGGAACAGAGGTAGGAAATGTAAGAGGGGACAAATAGAGGAAAAGTGAGGAAAATGTAGGAGGATATATATTTTTTTTTTATGTGTACGACTGTCACGAATCAAATTCGCGACATTTTCCTTTTGTGAGAAACCACAAACTATTATTGGAAAACTCACTGTGTATCGTTCAGTTAACCGTTTCTCTCTCCATTTCGGTGGTATACTTTTTTCAAAACATTCGTCACTGTTTCAAAAGTGACCGTTCTAATGCACGTCATTAAGTGCTCTACTGAGCGATATTATTGTTTCTATATTGTTCGCCCCTGCTTGCCTCAACCGTTGGCCACGCCTTCTTCCGGGTGGCCTGTGCATTACCCCATACATCGTATTTGAATTCAGTCTTTTGTCTGTCACGACGGAGTGAGGTTCTGTGCTCCAGTAGTGAGAGTGAGAGAGGTCATCTAGCACCCAGACTCCACTAGACTACAGTTCTCCAGGCTCCCACCCTTCCTTGGTGATACGCTACATTGACCAGTATTTTCTTTTCGTTTTCCTAGACTTAAGAGTTTAGTTAAGTGTGCTGTTTCCTCATATGCCGGCCGGCTGCGCCACATGTTGTTTTCCTAGGCGTAAGAATTTATCTTTTGAGTGAGTGAGTGAGTGCAATCTCTTTATTTTGAATTCATTTTGAAATGTAACATTAAATTTATTTCTTTGTAATCAATAAATTTAACAGTTCTTTTTCTCTGAGCTTAATGTAATGCAAACTCGTGTTTCATTTCTCCATAATTAAGCTTATTTCCCTTATAGCTCCTAGCTTGCATAAACGCTTTGCCATTCATAACTGGTACTTAGGCCAGTCTTGTTGTATTAAGCTTAAAATCCGTTGTGCCTTCTAGGAGTTAACGCATCTGCAAGAACCTGATATTATTAATAGTATTATTTATTGTCAGGGGTGAAGTAACTTTCTCCAGAGGCTAACAGTACTAATAAACAGCAATTGTGAGTAATTAGTCTCTGCTGTGTACTGTTGAGAAAGTTTATAAATTCTCGTACTGAGAAAATCGGCGAAGCAAGCCGGCATAAAGTAATCATTGCTTGATTTAGCAAGACAATCATTGTCCCTGCTCTTCAGTATTACTGAACATTATCTTTTAATTTTGCATTTATTTTTAAAACCCCGTGACAGTTGGCGACCTCATTCCAGGATATTAACTCCTAGCTCTAAAGCTATTCACGAGATAATACTCACTCGTTCATATTTAGGTATTTATCATTAAAATTTATAGGCACAAGCTTACTGGTGTTTACCGTTAGTTTAGCAAGTTAATTTTTGCTTTATTAATCCATAGAGTACTTAACTCCATTTAGAACTTTATTTTTGGTAACAACAGACGATTTTATTCGCTCCTGGTTAGCCGCCGTACCCATTGTGTTAATTATTGAGTCTTCCCAGTCATTTGCATTTTTGCTTTATTCTTTGCCAGTTAACTAGATAAGACTGGTCACCACTAGCTTGTGTCTGTATTCTTTACTTGTGTTATTAGCATTCGTTTGCGAAGCAGCAGTCAGTACTCAGTTTCGGCTTGCTTAGTAAATTAGCGACATGGATACCACCGTATTTTTACAGGAAGCCAAAGATATGGGTCTTACAGACCCAACTGAAATTAAAGAGTACATACTCTCACGGCATAATCAGGAGCAGCAGCGCAAGAACGATGCCCGTGAAGAGTGTAAGATTCAGCGCGAATACGAGCGAGAACAGCGCGAACAACGTGAAAGAGAGCGTGCATGTGAGCAAGAGCAGCGTGAAAAGGAGCACGAACACGAGCGAAAACAGCGCGAACTCGACTTAGAACACGAGCGAGAACAGCGTGAGGAACGAGAGAGAGAACGAGAACACGAACGTGCCGAGCGAGAAGCACGCAAAAAACACGAATTTGAAATGCTGAAGCTCAAGCGAGATTCCTTGGCTTCAGACACATCTGGTGCAGTTGGTCCAAGCTCCACGAGCGTTCTCCCTGCACATGTCCTGGCGACCCCACACATCAACTTTCCTTCATACAAGGAAGGCGAGCGAATCGAGCCGTACATAGCTCGTTTTGAGGACATGGCAGACATGTATCAACTGGATGAGGCAGCTAAGCGGCTCCAATTTCTTAGTTTATTTGAGGGCCCTGCCCTCGATATTCTCCACAGAATTCGTGGAGACAATCTCACATATGAGATGATGAAAGCTGCACTCATTAAGACGTATGGTCTCACAGTAGACGACGCCAAAGTTCAGTTCATGCAAGCTCGTCTCCAAGACAAGGAGACAGCTGTTCAGTTCCTCGACCGTCTCACTGCTTACTTAGGTGAGTGGATGGAGAAAGATGAAACTCCTTCCACGCGTGAGGGGATAATTGACCTTATGCTGCGTACACAGCTAGAGAGGTCGTGGCCTGCTGAGCTCATAGCATAGCTTAAGATCTGCCAGGTGAAAGATGCCAGCCAAATGGTAGAAAAGGCTGACACATATTTCACTGCATACGGGTATCAAACTCGTAAGCAAAACACCTGGAACAGCAGAAAAGATACTGCCAAGTCTGGGAAGCCGTCTCAGACTGAATCCCAGCACCAAGGCCGTTCTCAGAATAATGGCCAAGGTCCAAAACCGCAGTGGAAGGACCAGGGGCAAAACACTCAGAAACCTGAGTGGAAGAGGTACAACAGGTACCTTAACCAGCAGCAGTATCAGCCACGCAACCGACCGTCGGGACCGTCCTTTTCACCACCAGCTCAAGTGAATAGGAGGCAGGAAGCAAATGCAGCCTTCATTCCTCAGCAGCAGCACGGTGGTCACGTCCCTACCAGTACGGGTACTCCCCCACAGTTCACTAGTCCCACAGTGACAATGAACCCCCCTCAACAGATGGCCAATGTTCCACCTCCACAGGCAGTGAGTACGACCCCTCAAGTTTCTAAGTCTCAAGGCACCATGTTTGCCGCATCATTTATTCAGCAGCCTCATGAGTGGCTAGCTGCTTCCTCCACAGGCCCTCCCACAGGTGACAGTACCTTCCTTGTTCAGCCAGGGTTTGTGGGAGACATTCCTGTGAAGGTCCTGAGAGATAATGGTTCCTCAGGCTGCTCTGTCAAGCAGAGCCTAGTTCGGCCTGAGCAGTACACAGGTCGACAGATCCATGCAAACCTTATTGATGGATCAGCGAGATTGTTCCCTGAGGCATGTATCCAGGTGGCATCTCCATTTTATACTGGTATGACACTTGCAGTTGTCATGCCAGAACCTTTATTTGACCTAATCGTAGGCAATATTTCCGGTGGCAAGGATAGTTGCACCGAAGATGACGCTACTCAGACTTCAGCTGCAGAAACACGAGCCATGACTGAGGCTTAAGATTGTGTCACCCCAGTGACCATTGAATCGCCGCAAGATCTGATTTGTAGCCAAATTGTTGTTCAAGAACAACATTCTGACCCGACACTTGCTGCTGTGCGAAAGAAACAAAAGGGTAGAGTGATAAAGTATTCACGGGGAGGTCGAGCCAAGTTTCTTCATAAACAAGAATGGCTCTACCATGAGTCACGAACACCCGAGGGCGAGGTTCGACTGCAGTTTGTCGTTCCCACCAAGTACCGCCTAGCAGTGTTACAATGGGGTCATTGTTCAGCCTCAGGAGGTCACATGGGCAAAAGGAAGAGCCAGGGCCGTATCCGAGCTGACTTTTTCTGGCCAGGGATGGGACGAGACATAGATAGTTTTGTGCGTTCCTGCAATGTGTGTCAAAGTACCACTAATCAGGGACATGTCCTTCCTGCGCCGTTTGTAACCACACCCGTAATCTCTGAGTCAGTTGAGAGACAGGGCAGTGGTAATGTGTGTGTAGACCTGATGTCTCACCTACTAACTGCTTACTAACAGGCAACTGTTGTATGCTGGGTTCCGTAAGATAGGCATCATCAGAGATTTGAGTAATCCAAGGACCAGCCTGGTTCCCAGTTAAAAGTGTAGACCTGACGTCTCACCCGTTGGCCCCACAGGACACAGTATGCCCAGGGCCTGTACATATATGTATACCATAAGTTAAGGGGGAAGTTTGAGAATCCTGCAGAGACAGTCTGAGGCTGTGTATGAATTACCTTGTGGAACGTCGCACAATATCCACACGAGTGTTCACACCCACGGTGGGTGTTAAAACGTGACCTGCCTGAGATTGCGTAGCGAATCTCAGCTTCCTGTCATTAACCGTAAATGTAGAGTGAGTTAAGGTGCTGTTCCCTCACATGCTGGCTGGCTGCGCCGCATGCTGAGCGAGGTGATAGGATGTTGTTAAGGTGCTGTACCCTCACATGCTGGCTGGGTGCACCGCATGTTGAGCGAGGTGCATGCCAGGTTAGAGCTCCCCCGCTAAGAACCCTTACAACTACGTTTCCTGGTTAATAATGTACCTAATAAATTAATGGCAACCTCGAATGTACGAAGCTTAGGCTGTCACTCGTATTTTTCAGCTAAAGCGTACCTTTCGTAGCATGTACTGATTGCTAGGCAGAGAGAGTAATTGTAATGTAATAAGAATTTTTGTCTCATTGACACTTTTGATGCTCCACCTTAATTGATATTGCAGGTACAGCGATGGGTGTAGCAGTTTTGCTGTGCGGGCCAGCTGATCGTCTGCCGCACGCTGCCGCCTCTTCTCCTCTGCCTTCGTCGTCAACATATTATTAATATTTACTGTGTCATTTTACACGTAGGTACAGTTACATTACAACTGTCACACCTACACCGTGTATCACATACACCACAATACACAACAATTAGTTGTCAGTGTAAATGTAGCGAACTTTCGCTCAGTTTGACCTGAGTACAGGATTTTCACCGTCGTCATGGAGTTTTTTCCCTCAAGCTTGTCTCTATTAAAGTAAATACGAGGTTTTTACGCTCATTGGCGATAGTGATTTTCTCCTGTAGCAGGATAGCACACACACCACAGTGTGAATCTTGTGTGAAAGAGTTAGGATGTGTACATATATATATATATATATCCTCAAATTTTTTCCCATAAGGAAAAAAATTCATTTTGTAGGGGCGTAATGTCACGAATCAATTTCGCGATGTTTTCCTTTTGTGAGAAACCACAAACTATTAGTGGAAAACTCACTGTGTATCATTCAGTTAACCGTTTCTCTCTCCATTTCGGTGGTATACTTTTTTCAAAACATTCGTCACTGTTTCAGAAGTGACCGTTCTAATGCACGTCATTAAGTGCTCTACTGAGTGATATTATTGTTTCTTTATTGTTCGCCCCTGCTTGCCTCAACCATTGGCCATGCCTTCTTCCGGGTGGCCTGTGCATTACCCCATACATCGTATTTGAATTCAGTTTTTTGTCTGTCACGACGGAGTGAGGTTCTGTGCTCCAGTAGTGAGAGTGAGAGAGGTCATCTAGCACCCAGACTCCACTAGACTACAGTTCTCCAGGCTCCCAACCTTCCTTGGTGATACGCTACATTGACCAGTATTTTCTTTTCGTTTTCCTAGATTTAAGAGTTTAGTTAAGTGTGCTGTTTCCTCATATGCCGGCCGGCTGCGCCACATGTTGTTTTCCTAGGCGTAAGAATTTATCTTTTGAGTGAGTGAGTGAGTGCAATCTCTTTATTTTGAATTCATTTTGAAATGTAACGTTAAATTTATTTCTTTGTAATCAATAAATTTAACAGTTCTTTTTCTTTGAGCTTAATGTAATGCAAACTCGTGTTTCATTTCTCCATAATTAAGCTTATTTCCCTTATAGCTCCTAGCTTGCATAAACGCTTTGCCATTCATAACTGGTACTTAGGCCAGTCTTGTTGTATTAAGCTTAAAATCCATTGTGCCTTCTAGGAGTTAACGCATCCGCAAGAACCTGATATTATTAATAGTATTATTTATTGTCAGGGGTGAAGTAACTTTCTCCAGAGGCTAACAGTACTAATAAACAGCAATTGTGAGTAATTAGTCTCTGCTGTGTACTGTTGAGAAAGTTTATAAATTCTCGTTCTGAGAAAATCGGCGAAGCAAGCCAGCATAAAGTAATCATTGCTTGATTTAGCAAGCCAATCATTGTCCCTGCTCTTCAGTATTATTGAACATTATCTTTTAATTTTGCATTTATTTTAAAAACCCCGTGACAACGACTCTGAGCATAGGGTTCACAGCCTGCTTCTAAGGCCCAGTAGTCCTCCTACATACCATACACCTCTGCATGTCACCAATTCGGCGCTAACACCCACCGTCCATATTGAATACATGCTAGGGCTGTCCCATACAGGACTGGTGTATTGGTATTAAAGGGAGAGTTTTGGAAATGTAAAGAAGAAAGAGGAGATGTGAGGGGATAGGGTGAAAAATGTGAGGGGAAAGGGAAAGTAAATCATAGAGGAATGGGACTGAGAGGAGAAGGAAAGTAAATCATAGAGGAATGGGACTGAGAGGAGAAGGAAAGTAAATCATAGAGGAATGGGACTGAGAGGAGAAGCAAAGTAAATCATAGAGGAATGGGACTGAGAGGAGAAGCAAAGTAAATCATAGAGGAATGGGACTGAGAGGAGAAGCAAAGTAAATCATAGAGGAATGGGACTGAGAGAAGAGGGAAAGTAAATCATAGAGGAATGGGACTGAGAGAAGAGGGAAAGTAAATCATAGAGGAATGGGACTGAGAGGAGAAGGAAAGTAAATCATAGAGGAATGGGACTGAGAGGAGAGAAGGAAGGAAAGGGAAGGGGGATGAGGGAAGGGAAAATGAGGGAAGAGTGGGAAAGGAATTGGGAATAGAGAGAAAGAAGGGAAATTAGAAGAAAGGGGAAGGATGCTTTAAAAAATGGATGGGGTTAGTTAAAAAAAAAAAAAGAAAAAAAAAAGAGGAGAATAGGAGGTATAGTAGAGCAAGTTTGGAGAGAGAGAGAGAGAGAGAGAGAGAGAGAGAGAGAGAGAGAGAGAAGCAAAACTGTGAAGGGTGAGGGAATAGGGAATTTGAGAGGAGAGGTAAGATAGTTTAGAAGTAAAGCTGAGGTAAGGTTCTGAATGAGTAAGAGGGGAATAGGAGGGGAGAAAGTTTTGGAAGGAGTGGGTAAATACGAGGGAAGAGGAGGGACAGTGTACTGAAGAAGAGAATACTGAAGTAGGGAGAGAGGTTACATAAAAACGTTTAGGTTATGGAGGCCGGAGTGGCAAGTAGTATTAGTAATTCATGAATATGGTATGGATATCAGATGTAAGTTGACTACAAAAGTTTATTGAATCTGTAAGATAAAAATTAGTATGGCAAGGAACTGGAATTCTTCTAACAGCACGAAGGGATTATCTCACTTATGTTTATTTGTCATCCTCCTTCCTTCCTTTGCTCCTCTTTTCTCCATCTTTTCATTGAAGGCCTTTTTCGTCTCTTTCCTCTACTCATCCCCAGCCACTTCCCACACTTCTTCCCCAACTCTAATCCTGTCTCCTCCCCGTTCTCTCTCTCTCTCTCTCTCTTGTTTCCATTTTTCTCTTCATTTATCAGGTTAATTCTCCCTTTCCCTTTCCTCCTCCCAATTCTCTCTTTTTCCTCTCATTTGTCTCCCAGTAGTTATTACTTGGCTTCCATTTTCTCTTATTGCCTTCTTTCGTCTTCTCCCTCCCTCAGCCCCCACTCCTCTCCTCCACTCTCTTCCGTCTTTCCCTTGCTCTCAACTTCTTTTCTGTTTTTCTTCTTAGGCATCTCTTTCTCTTTTCTCTTTCTCTGTTTTACGCCTTCCCTCATCCGTACTTACTCTAAGCTCCATCCCCTCCTCAACTTCCTTTCTCCATTGCCTCACTATAATTTCATTCCCCCCTCCACCACCTTCCTTCACGTACCACCTCTTCCCCTGTTTTTCATCCACACCATTCTCTCTCCCTCTCTCATCTCCTTATATTATTCCCAGCCTCTTTCATCTCCTTTCTTCTTTCCCTTCATCATCATTCACTCCTCTGCTTACCTCTCTCCCCCTTCTTTCTCCCTTTTCATTTTCTTCCCCTTCACCTTATTCTCCTCTTTCCTCCTCTCACCCTCCACATCCTTTTTCCCTCCCTTATTTCCTCCTCTACCTCTCCCTTCCTCCACCTACTCCGGTAGTTTCACAGGATCGCTTTATACGGACCGCACCTTTGTTTGCAGGATGTGCAAACTACGTCAAAATCTGGAAGACAAGCTCACCGACGCTACAAAAATAATTAACAGCCTGATCCGAAAAATCGATGTGCCGGAGAAGTTCATTGCGAGTACCGTCGGACACACTGTGGAGGGGAGTGTCACTGCTCGGCCAACTGGTGCTGTCCAGGTTGACCATCCTTCTCCCGCTGTAGTTACTTCTCCCCCCAACATACATAATGAGTTCCAGCAAGTGTGAAATGGTGCAAGGTTTGCGAGAAAAAGGAGCATCATTCCAGTAACCACATACAATAAATTTCAAATTCTTACGGAAGCAGAGGAAGAGCCCCATGAGGCACGAGCTGGGAGGGGGGGGGGGACTCCATCATCTGTGGTCATTTAGTGCAATTTTGTGGCAGGGCACCCTCTAAACAAAAGCGTTTGTGTATTCCAGGTGCAGGAGTAGATGACATAACAAAGGCTGTGGATGGCTTTTTAAAGAATGCTGAAAATTATAGCCTTGTTATTATTCATACAGGTACAAATGATTTTGTGTGAGCTTGACCAGAGGAGGTAATGGAGAAATACAGAAAGATGATCCGGTGCTACGGGGAGAAAACTAACAGCATTTTAATTTCAGGCATACTCCAAAGGATCGATGCAGGGAATGCCTTCTTCAGTAAAGCAGGAAGGTGTGGAGCTCATTAACACACGGAACCACTTACGAGCAGCAAACGCTATTTGTGAATGATAGACTACACTTGAATGGCATTGATTCTGCCCATCTTGGGCATCTGCTCACTGATGCACTATGTTTTTCCTGAAGAAAAAGCAAGCAACATGGGAGGTGAATGTAGATATATGATTGGATAAATCAATAGCTAATGGAAGTTCCCTGCATCAGAGGGGTAAACACATTAAAGCTCTTCTTGCTAGTGTCACAAACTTTCTGAAACAGTGACCCTTGTCTTTACTGAAGATTGTGATGTAATTGGTAAAACAGAATCCTGGCTAAATACTGAGCAAAGACATTTTCTAACAGTTTAATTTACCAAGCTATCACATTTTCAGTAGTGAAAGGAAGAACAAAGCAGGAGGAGGTGTGTTGTTATGAATTAAATCAGGAATTCAACCAGTCATAGTTGCAAAGCCATGTACTGAAAACACTGACTATCTATATTCAGTTTAGAAATGTATCTTGTCATAAAATCACATCTGGGTTAAATTACCGTCTACCCAGTCAGCCACTCAACACTGACAATGAAATCTACAATCTAGTCACCAAAATCGCTTGCATACAAAGCACCATAATATTTGGTGATTTTAATTTACCAGTTCAGAAATATGGAGAAGCCCCATCCTCGCAGGGTTAGACCTATATGCCAGCTTACAGGAAAGTTCATTGTATGAGTTTGTAAATTATCCGACACATGAAGCTAACATCCTCGATCATGTTTTAGCCATATCAGGAAATTTAGTAACATTATTGTAGGAGAAAAATTTGGTACAAGTGATCATCGCATTAACTTCAATGAAGACGATATCAAGGCCAGTTGCGAGGAAGTGCCCAACTATAAGTGGGCAAATTTTAATAAAGGCAATTGTAGGTGCAGGTGACTGTCATCCCATTGTTGAAACATTATATATCAATGATGCATGGAAATTTTTAACAGAAATTCTCGTCAGTGCTGTCAGGTTATGTATTCCAATGCACAACAGAAGGCCTGCCAAAATTCTAAGCCCAAGTGCTGAAATTCCGATATCAAATATTGTCTGATAGCAAAAAAATCTTGCATTAAAAGTGTAATACCACAAAGAGTCAAAGAAATAAAAACAGATATGATGTTCTTCGACAAAAAGTAAACAAAATATAAATAAATAAATAAATAAATGCAGTAAGAAAAAAATGAGGCACATACTGCCAGCATCAGTAAATCAAATCCCAAAGATTTTTTTACTTACACAAAAAGCAAAAAGGTAATAACTCCAACAATTCGACCTTTACTCACAGATAACAGAGAACACACTGATGAACCTAAGATGGTGAAAATTCTTAACCCCTAATGTACTATGACTGACGAGTGTCAGTTTGCAAATTTGCCACGTTAAGTTCTGTGACTGACGATCGTAGAGGGTCTGTCAAAAACTGCAGAGCATTAAGCCAGCCCCTTTTATGACGTAAATGGTTCCTACCCAATCAGAACTAGGGGATAAGGTGGTGAGAAGGAAGATCCTGCCCCCTCACCAAGTCTGTGGGGAGACCCTCCCACAATCTGCTTCTCTACCCCCTCTGGCTGATTGGATATAGCCTGCTCTGTCCCCTCCCACCCAAACTTCTCACCATTACCACATCTACATTGTATGGGGGGGTGTCTCATGCCTGCTCACCCCTCCTAGCACCCCCCTCCTCCACCACCCCACTATATCAAATGATGCGGCAATTTCCCAATTATGATCTCTTTGTGTGCATTTCCTCACGCCATAATACCCCCCCACACCACCCTTACACTGGAGGTGTCTCATCCCCCCCTCACCCACACCAGAGACCCCCACCCCACCTTCACCTTCCTCCCTCCCTATCCTTTGTCCAGAATATAACGAGGTAATTTTCCTGCCATGATCGGTCTGTGTCTGTCTACTTTCACCAAAAATGTTTTTGGCCTTTTTTTTTTTTTTTTTTTACTCTCATGCTGGCTCCTGCACCTAGTAATAGAAACATATTTTTTACATTGATTTAATTTATTTTGGTAAGGTTCTGTAGTGAAAATTAGGTTTTTGCTGAATTCTTCCAGTTTGGGAAAAAAATTATTTGCTTTTTTTTTTCTTTTTACTTGCAGGCTCACCTCTGCACCTAGCTTCATCAACAGAAACATATTTTACATTGATTTCATTGCTTTTGCCAAGGTTCTCTAGGGAAAATTAGGTTTCAGTTGATTTTGTTTTTTCTCTTACCGCCAGGGGGAACTTTTATCATTTCTGATAAGCAGTTTTGTGGTAACCATAAGGCCTAGGAAACTGAAATTAACATTTTCATTTCTGTAAATTCAAGCTCTTCAAATCTGTAAACAAAAATGATCTCGGTAAAGGTTGAACAATCGACCCCGAACTGCGGCTGGGGTGAAACATAGCTTCCGAAGAATATGGTCTTTGGGGGTTAACCCCTAAGTGGCAGCCGGCGTTGAATGATGTTTAGCCGATAAATGGCTGCAGGCATCATTTGAGCGCGGCCTATAAAAACTGGCAAAGATTTTGGCGAAGTAAGCGAACATTCTGAATGTCTTCAGACTAACCTACCCAACACTCCCATACACCCCACACGTCAGTACGCCTCACACTTCTGTGAAGAATGGAAGTCCGAATTCTGTCTCTCTCCCTGCCCCTACCCCCACCCAGCGTCGCCCTCTCCGGCCACATAGGCCGCTCACCAGCCCCAAGATCAGGGCGGAGCAGTTTCCCCATGGGGGGCAGAGCAACAAGGACCGAACTGGGTCTGACCCGGAGGTGGAGAGTATGGTAGGGAGTAGTGACAAGAGTGGTGATGAGTGGTATCACTCTCCTACTACCGAGGAGGATGACAGCGACATCTCCTCGGAGAGGGAGGAGAAGCCACCACCACCTCGCTGTACAGCTCCACCACCACCGAAGAGGAGACGGATGGTGATGAAGCGCCTCTCACTGAGGGAAAGGAGGGGAAGGAAGGGAAGGCTGTGTGCAGGTGCACTCACCCAGCACCACCTCGCCACCGCACACACCACCTCACCACCACCCTGCACCACCTCTCTCGCCACCTCACCACTTCCTACCACTTCACGGGCAGTGCAGTGTATGTAGTGTATATTACAGTACTTTGCGCAGTGTTACGATGTAAGATATAGAAGTGTAAAATAGTGGTAGTGTGTAAAGTAGATTATGTTTTGATGGTGACTTTTGTACAAAGACTGTTTCCCAGACAATGACTTATCTCTACTGACTTTTGACCTGCTAGGGGAGGGCAGAGGTGGGTAAAACTTCGCCTGGTCTGACTCCTGTCATCGCGTCGTGCTCTTGAGGTGAGTAATTATTCTTCTCTGTATTTATTTCTCAGATGCCAGCCCCCATGTATTTCCTTATATTTTGACCGTGTGAAGTGTGAGCAAACACAGCTTTACCCATTTTCCTTACTCAGGCAGAAAATATCACACTTTCCCACACTCACGACACACAGACAGCAACATATAGTGCGAAAATAACAAAGTAAAATTATAGAGAAACATAAACGTGTTACTACAGGAAAAATATGTTTTTTCCCGTCCGTATACGGATTTATTTCTGCTTTGTCTCTCTGTTCCTAATAATCTGACATTCATAGTTTTGAACCTGCATTGTGATTCTATATAATGCGAAAATAACAAAGTAAAATGATAGAGAAATGTAAACGTGTTATTACGGGAAAAATAAGTTTCTCCCGTCTGTATATGTATTAATTTCTGCTTTGTCTCTCTGTTCCTAATAAATGACTTATTCATAGTTTTGAACCTGCATTATGATTCTATATATTGTGAAAACAACAAAGTAAAATGATATAGAAAAGTAAACATGTATTACGGGAAAAATATGTTTTTTCCCATCTGTATACTTTTTTATTTCTGCTTTGTCTCTTTCTTCCTAATACTTTCACTTATTCCTATAGTCCTTTCACCGCAAGAAGTCCGTTCAGGGTGGGGTCCACCTGGTGAATCACCTCTAGCGATGCTGCCAAATCAACTGTAGTACATGCCTCTCTCTCTCTTATTTCCCATCTATGTGCTATTTGAAACTGTTTTTTATATTCTGTATATAGTAAAGGAAGCTATATAATATATTGAGCATCACTTTTTAGAATAATAACAACGATTTGAATGAATTCTATGACACGTGGCAGTGCTTTTTTCCCATGTTGCCACGCCGTAGAAATGCCAATTTGACCACCAATTATCGGATTATCACCTACCCCCATCCCACCTGTTTCTCTCTCTCTCTCTCTCTCTCTCTCTCTCTCTCTCTCTCTCTCTCGTCAATATAACAGAAAGTTCTGATGACGAAGAAAATTATGATTAAAGATCAGAGAGAGGATTAGGCCGACAGGGGAAACCTCTTAAAAATAAAACGCGCCTAGACTTTTACCTCATAAGTGGTGTGGAAAAAAAATTGGAAATAAATAATATATATACAATATATATATATATATATATATATATATATATCTATATATTTTTTTTTTTTTTTATTTTTGTATATATATAGATATATATATAGAGAGAGAGAGAGAGAGAGAGAGAGAGAGAGAGAGAGAGAGAGGAACAGGTGTGATGGGGGTAGGTAGTGATAATCCAATAATTGGTGGTCAAATTGGCAACGTCGCACTCGGGGGAATTCCAAATTCTGCCACACCCTGAACGGACTTTTTGCGGTGAAAGGACCATAGTTTTGAACCTGCATTATGATTCCATTTTAGCTATGCAGATGGTGTGGGAGCGGCTTAAAGTGACTCCACTCCCTTATCGCTAATTTGAGCTGACCAGGTGCTAATCCACCCGACCCTCCACTTTCATCCCCCGTGGAAAAGCCTACCCTCGGGGGACCCGCAATTTTCTCATTTAGGACTGAATATTCAACCCTTTCACTCACTCTTCCAACCATACTCACACCGCTAATGCGCAAAATATCTCGAAACTACCATAAATATATTTTATATAAAAAATGTGAAAAAATATTCACAATAATTTTTTTTTTAGTCAATCCTAACATTATGTACTGAAATCATTCGATATCATATCTACCTGTAGTATATGTGCAACATTTCAGCACCGTTCACATTGTTTTGGGGGGTTAAAGAAAATGATAAAAACACAAGTGATGCTTTGGCGCAGCAATACATTACTGGTCTAAAACTTGGCAAATGGAATTTAACGTTGAAAAATGTAAAGTACTTAACGTAGGTAAGACCATTGGAGATACTAAATACAGCTTAGATAACAAAGAAATTAGTAAATCGGAATGCGAGAGAGATCTAGGAGTTATGATTAGTAACGACCTTAAACCAAGGCAATAGTGTATTAATGCGAGAAATAAAGCAAATAGGGTCCTAGGATTTATTTCGAGAAGCGTGGCAATAGATCATCTAAAGTAATACTGAAACTTTATCTAGCATTAGTAAGGCCACATTTAGACTACGCAGTACAATTTCGGTGTCCTTACTATAGAATGGATATTAATTCGTTAGAAAATGTACAGAGAAGAATGACAAAAATGATACATGACGTCCGGAACCTGTCATATGAAGACAGACTGAAAAGACTAAGTCTGCATTCGCTAGAGAGGCGTAGAGTAAGGGGAGACTTAATTGAGGTGTTTAAGTGGATGAATGGTATAAATAAGGGAGATATTAGCAAGGTACTTAAAGTGAGCGTACAGGATAGAACTAGAAATAATGGTTTCAAACTAGAAAAATTCCGTTTCAGTAAGGAAATCGGTAGAAATTGGTTTGGTAATAGAGTAGTAGACGAATGGAATAAGCTACCTAGTAAAGTAGTTGCCGCCTCTTCCATTGAGAGTTTCAAGCATAGGCTAGATATGCATATGACAAATAAGGGGTGGATATAGAATAAAGAAAATCTTATAACCAATACTAAGTCATAATTTTTTTCTTTTCAGGTTACACTATGATAGTCTCTATTCTCCTTTCACACTTTCCTGTAAAATGTCCACACCAGTTTTTCTATACGGCGTGGTGTTCTTTCTGACTTTTTCCTGCCGGCTTCAGCTGGAGGGTTTGGAGGGCGGGGGAGAGCCTTCTTCTTTGCTATCCTTATCTCATTCTAGTAGTTCAGTTACTCTTCTAGGAGCTGCCTAGCATGGGCCAACCGGCCTACTGCAGTTATCCTCCCTTCTTATGTTCTTACGTGGCGATACCCATTGCAAATATTTCTGCAACTAACGTGCTCCATTGCGAGCCACAGAATGGGTCTAGGAAGCTGGGATTTGCGTTGTTACGTGCATTTGAACTTCCTCTTCAATATGACAAATAAAAAAAAAAAATCAATTTTTGAAACTTCAGAAAATGGCCCCGGCGTCAGCCAGAAGCGCACGTAATATTGCGGACCTATGGCCACAGAGGGGTTAATACTTTCTTTGCATCAGTATTTACAGCAGAAAATACAAATACAATTCCTGCAGTTTCCCCAGTTCCTATCGATATGGACACCATAATTAATGATATTACAATTAACGATCGTGATGTAGGCTACTACTTGCAATTAGCAAATTAGACGAGAATAAAACACCGGGATCAGACAAAATATCTCCACATGTATTAATGGAACTGCAAACTGAAATATCAAAGCCATTCTCTGTACTTTTTAATTTATCAGTAAAAAGCAGTAATGGGCCACACGAATGGACGCTTGCAAACATAGCCCGATATTCAAAAAAGGCAACAGAGCATGACCAGAAAACTACTGGCCAATTAGTTTTACATCAGTGGTTTGCAACTTGTTTGAAACTATTATCAGAGACAAGTTTGTGAAGCACTCAGAAACAAATAATCTCATCAAAGATTTGCAACACGGTTTTCAAAATAATCACTCTTGCCTTACAAATCTGTTGGACTTTTTCAATAGTACAGTATAGTGAACAGTGCTGGGCAAGTTCTGCACACCTTCCGCACCTCCACACATCCGCACTGTGTGGAAGTGCAAAATGGTGTGCAGAGGTGCAGTGTGTGGTCACCTCGGGAAAAAAAAATAAATAAATAAAAAATAACGTGCAGAGATGCGGGTACAGAAGTGAGGATTGGTCCACACACCCGTATACACACTTGAAAATTAAAAAATAAATAAATAAAATAAAATAAAATGTAAAAAGAGATTGATCACAGAGCATTGCATGACAAATTAATCATAGATGATAAATAGTATTGAATGCTAAACACTAATCACTGCAATCAGTGATCAAGCATGCGTGAGACATCCCAGATGCATATTTCCCTTTTTCTCCAAATCGGATAACAAATGCGCCTAGATCACTTGATCAGCCATGACAGTCGAATAGATGAAATATGGTGACGATATATATATATATATATATATATATATATATATATATATATATATATATATATATATATATAATCATCATCATCATCATCATCATCAGCCATAACTAGTCCGCTGCTGAACAAAGGCCTCCCCCAACCTTCTCCACGAATTCCTTGACTGAGCCAATCTTTGCCACGTTTTCCCTGCAAAATTCTCTATCTCATCCCTCCACCTCCTGTCTGGCCTTTTTCTGCTACACTTACATTCTCTTGGTGTCCAGACCGTCAGCCTCTTACTCCCTCAGTTATCCCTTATTCTTGCTATATGGCCTGCCCACCTCCATTTCTGTTCTTTTATAACTTCTATAATATCTTTGACTTTAGTCTGCTCTCTCACCCAAGTTGATCTTTTCCTGTCTCTTAAAGATATTCCCAACATTGACCTTTCCATTGCTCTCTGAGAACGGATCAATTTATTTTCCATAGATTTTGTCAGTTTCCAGGTCTCACAACCATACGTCATAGCTGGAATTATACATTCGTTATATACTGTTCGTTTCATACAAACTGGCAAGCTACATTTCATAATGTCTCTATGTTTACCGAAAGCTTTCCATCCAATTGTAATGCGTCTTTTTATTTCGCTGTTATGATCTTTCGTTAATTTTAATATTTGTCCCAAGTGGTTGTACTCCTTAACTTTTTCAAGAATTTCATCGCTTATTCCGATAACTCTCTTTGGTGTTTGTGTATTAAACATACTTTAGTTTTACTTCGATTCATCTTCAGTCCTACTTTCAGACTTTCTCTGTTCAGGTCATTTAACATTTCTTGCAATGCCTCCGCTGTTTCTGAGATTAGGACAATGTCATCTGCAAATCTTAAATGGTTTAGCTTTTCTCCATCAATGTTCACTCCTTTGTTTTCCCAGTCTAGCTTTCTGAAAATACTTTCTAGGCATGCTGTAAATAATTTTGGTGAAATTGTATCTCCCTGACGCACGCCCTTCTCAATCTTAATTTTTTCTGAGTCCTTGTGTAATTTAACTGTAGCAGTTCCCTCTTTATATATGTTTTCGAGCAGGTTTACAATGTTCTCATTCACTCCTTGTTCTCGCAATGAATTTATAATTGCTATGTGCTCCACTGAGTCGAAAGCCTTTTCGTAAAAAACAAAACCAAAGCAAAGTGGTGTATTATATTCTATAGTTTTCTCAATTACCTGGTTCATTGTATGTAGATGATCAATGGTCGAATACCCGCTTCGGAATCCTGCCTGTTCACGAGGTTGGTTTTCCTCCAAAATTGTTGTTATTCTGTTAGTAAGGACTTTAGTGAAGAGTCTGTAAATGACTGGTAATAAGCTAATGGGTCGATAGTTACTAAGATCTTTTGAGTCACCTTTTTCGTAGAGTAAAATAACTATTGCATTACACCATGTTTTGGAAATTTTCTTCTGTTTTATACAGTGGGTAAATAAGTGAGCAAGCCTATTTTGTACTTCTACTCCGGCATCCAACAGTAAATCTGTTACTATTCCATCTTCTCCCGGAGCCTTCCCTCTTTTCATATTTTTAAGACAAATATTTACTTCGTCTGGTGTTACCTCAGGTATTTCACTTGTGTCAACTGAAAAGTTAGCTATTGGTACTACTGTCTTTCATGCATACAGTTCTTTGTAAAATTCTTCAACTCTCTTCACCATCTTATCTCTGCATTTAATGGCTTCACCATTTTTTTCCTTCAGTGATGTCATATGTTGCTTTCCTAGTGCCATTTTACTTCAGACCTGTTTCAGACTTTTTCTATTTTTGATGGTTTCTTTCATCTGATCCATGTTTCTCTTTCTTTTTTCTTCCCTTAGTCTTTTGTTGATAAGCTTATTTGATTCTGTTCGTTCTATTTGGTCTTTCTTTGTCTTTACTTTCATTTCCTTTCGTTTTTTCATAAGCTCGAGTGTCTTTTCTGAATACTTCTTGGCTGTGGTTGTATTAGGTTTTCCCACTACCTCTGCTGATTCCCTTAGCACTTTTGTTAGTCTGTCATTCAGCTCATCAATGACACAGTCAGCATTACTTAGAGCCTGAAAACTGTTCCTTATTTCCAACTGGAAGGCTGCTTTGTTTTCATTTACTATTATTGGGCACATCTTTTTATCTTTAATCATCTTCTTTCTTTCATTTCTGAAATTGAATCTGGCTGTGCAACCCACCATTCTATGATCATTACCTATATATACTTCTTTGATAACTGTGATATTTGTGATCGTGTTATTCTTATCTGCTATAATGAAGTCGATTTCATTCTTTGTTTCTCCATTTGGGCTTCTCCAGGTCCACTTTCTTCCTGGTATTTTGTGGAGGAATATGTTCATTATTCTCATGTTAAACATTTCAGCAAAATTTACCAGCATTTCTCCTCTTTCATTCCTTTCTCCCACTCCAAATTTTCCCATACATGCTTCTCCATTTTCGACTTCCCAACTTTTGCATTGAAGTCTCCTATGAGTATAGTATATGTTGTCTTTTCTTCTTCCATAATCTGGGAGATGTCATCATAGAATGTTTCTGTTTCATCATCTGAGCTTTGAGAAGTTGGTGCATATACTTGTATGACTTTCATGGTATATTTTTTGCATAGTCTAACGACAACAAAAGCTACTCTGTCAGATACACTACTGAATTTAACAATGTTGTCTGCAAGATTTCTGTTAATTAGAAATCCTACACCACTAACTCTTTCATTTTCCTTTCCTCTGTAGTAAAATAGGTGTTTGCTGTCTTCGAGCTGAATAACTTTTACTTCTTTTCTGCGGATCTCACTCAAACCTACAATATCCCAACTAATGTTTTCCAGTTCAGTCATCAGGTTATCAAGTTTATAATCTTCTGCGAGGCTTCTTACATTGTATGCATAGATCTACATCGATTTCAGTTTCTTTAACATCAAAGAGTCTAATTTTCCAACACAGTGCCTACTCATTTTCAGTGGCACACTGCCCGGAAGCATAGGAGGCAGTGCGGTTGGACCTTTAGTAGACGATGATCCAACAGGAACGCCCATCAAATCATTTACAATAAAACACATATGTATATATATATATATATATATATATATATATATATATATATATATATATATATATATATATATATATATATATATATATATATATATATATATATATATATATATATATATATATATATATATATATATATATATATATATATATATATATATATATATATATATATATATATATATATATATATATATATATATACAGGCAAACCCTAATTTATGATACCCCTAGATGTGATAACCCGGAATGGTGATGGGGGTAGAAATACCACCCTAGCCCGCCTATTGTAGGCCTACCCCCAGTTTTGCAATAGGTTTTGATTTTTTTTCTTTTTACCGATTTTGATTTTACTTAAATTTTGTGTTTAGGTTGAATTATAAACTGTCTTTAGACTTAGATTAATGTGTTATAGTGACAGATGAACACTGTCATTTGGGGTACAGATTCTCACCCATCAGATGAGAGGCAAAACAGTGTGGACAACTAGGTGACTCAGCAAAGATTATTTCATGTCTGACCACTGAACTGACATCTAACCTATCATCTGTCTACCTATCCATCTATAGCCCGACTCCCTAATCCTGCAAAGGGTGGCTGCAGACAAAACTCCTCCAAGTTGCTCTATCACCCACCATTTGACTGCCCTCCCTCCAACTCACTCCCCCTTCCCTCATATACCTCTCAACTCCATCCCTCCACCTCATCCTCGGTCTTCCCCTCCCTCTCCCTCTCTCCACTTCACCTACATACACCCTCTCAGTCAGTCTTTCATTCCCCATTCTCTTCGCATGTCCAAACCACCTCAGTGTATTTCTCCTAATCTTCTCAGCCATATCCACATCCACCCCACAACGTTCCTTCACTTCTTCATTTGTCAGCCTGTCCCTCCATGTCACTTCACATGCTCCTCTCGAGTTAACTCATTTCCACTGCTCTCAGTCTTGACTTGTTCCCCTCTAGCAAGGTCCATGCCTTGCTTCCATAAGTCAGGGTAGGGATCACAATACTATCATGCAGTGACTTTTTAACTTTCATACTCACCTCCCTATTTCTCATCACTGTTTTCAGTGTACCAACAACCTTCCGTCCCTGCTGTACCCTTTCAAGCACTTCATCCCCCAAAGTTCCATCCTTACTCATCACACTACCCAAGTACTTGAATGCACTCACATTCTCCATATCCTCACCATCCAACCTCACTGTGCATTCTGTGACTTCATTCCTTTCAAACACCATAACTTTACTCTTGTTTACATTCACTTTCAGATTCCTCTTCCTACACCCTGCCCCAGATTCATTCACCAAACCTTGCAACTCCCATTCATCTTCACACAACAATACTGTATCATCAGCAAACAGCAACACCGGAATCTTCCACACCTCACCCTCATTCACAATAAATTTGAATTAATATTAACTATTATGAAAGCCTTAGAGAGTAAATATTTCATGCACAGATGAAAGCTGTGACATCGATATATGATGTGTTTACATTTGGCCTGATCAAGGAAAAACGCTTTGAAAATACCAAGGAATTTTTAGATATATGTTGGAAAACAAGAGAGAAGAAAATAATGGAGCTCAGCGACCAGAACGGTAAGAGAAACTACCTAAAGAGGGGCTTTTGAACAGGCTATCCTGATCACATCATCAATGGGAGCCCCCACAAACTGGAAAAAGATGCCACTTCTCACCAGATAATGTAAAGTGCAAAAGTGGGGTCAACTTGATTTATCCTCTGTTATAAAATTTTTGTGTCACTTTACTGAAAACAGGATCTTTATTGATTTATTTTCATATAATACTGGGGAAATAAATGGCTTCTTTATATAAATACAATAGAAACAGAAGGTTGTGTCCATCTCAGTTTAGGGACAGCCTACATGTGAGTATTTTGTTGCCTGAGTATTGATCACTGTCATGTTTTTAGGTGGTGAATGTACATTTGTAAGGAAAAACGGTAAATAGGTATAACGAAATTGTATCTTACATTAAAAAAAAAAATGAAGTAAATATGGTACTTAACCCTTAGCCGCCGGGGGGTTCCTGGCCACGGCACAAGCCTCCCTACGAGCGACTTCCGAGATTTTGGGAAAAATACCCTTACTTCAAACCCTTATATCTGACAAACTATAATAGCTAGAGATTCAAATGAAAGTTCATAAGACTCATCAACTCTTCCTCTTTCCAATGATGGTATCCCGAGGTCTCTAGGTGGTCCCGTTGATGAGTAAGGGTAAGTTGAAGACGAGTGGTTATTGTTTTTCATGTTTTGTCATGCTGCTCTGAGCGCGAGCCACTGGCTGCAGCCCGGGCCCAGCCGGCTAACATTGGCAGCACTGCCTGGAGTGGTGATTGTAACACTGCCCGTGTGTTCTTGGAAGGAATGAGGAAGATTCCACTCGTTTTTTCCACTCCTCCTTACTCACCGTCGTGAAAATGAGTCATCACCCGGTTCATGTGATTCACCCAAGGATTTACCGCCCACTCCATAATGCCTCTATGCCCCGTAGGTGTGTGGGAAAGGAAATATTTCATCGTTTTTCTGTACTCACTTCTTCCATAAGGAATATTTCTCCTTTACCTCGTTTTTCTGCTCTCACTTCTTCCGTAAATAATCATATTTCTCCTTTACTATGACACTAAGAACTGCACTGTACATCACCATTACGGGTAATTACACTTTCACAAGTAAATGTTGTTTCTCTTTCACGCATTATTGTAGAGTATGAGGTAATTATTTGTACTGTAAATCATACTGCTTTCTACTATTCAGGGTTATAATGAAAATCATATAAATGATTCACACAACTAACATTATTTGTACGTCACATCACAGATACACTGATGCTCATTTTTGTCACAATCTCCCTGAGTATTGAGTGAAATAATTTAGGTATAGCCAAGCAGGTATTGTTCTTTGTGGCCCGCTCACAAGTGGTTTTCTTTCACGTAACACGTAGGCCAACGCAAAAGTATTTCCAATAGTTTTCAAACCAATATCCAATACACAGTATCAATTTCTGTATTGCACTTACTATAAATCACTTATTTGCACTTGTTCAACTTACTATGAATGACTTACATCTTAGCACTTACTATACTTCACTCATACTATCACACTTTTCACTCATTTATGAAAATACACATACTTGTGCATTGCTGTACATTATTTACACTTCCCCACACACCTGCTCAGTACTCACGCTCGGAGTGATACTCTGAGAAGCATTTGGGGCATAGGGGGACCTTGCTTTCTGCACATTGGTACGAGGTCTCTTTTCGTGCTGGGGGACGGCGTTTGGTTGTGCAGCAGACGTGGCACCGCCTGTATGCCAGACGACCTGCTGCTGTTCTCCCGATCTCCACAATCTTGTGCCGACGGAAATACTCAGCACAGCTGAGCCTGTCAGCTGGAGCCGCCGTCCCCTGCCTAGCACCTGTCACCTGAGCAGTTGAATATTGCTCAAGGAGTTCGCATGCAAGCTCTCTCTCAAACTCTTGTAAAGAAAGAGGTTTCCTTACAAGCTCCTTGATCAGTATGAAACTGTTCAGGACGGCGATATCAAGAAGGTGTAAGAACGCCTTCTTGTACCACCTGCAGGACTTATGTAGGCAAGCGACCTCACCAATTTGCATGTCCAATTTATTAACCAGCCGCATGTTGATATTGTAGTCGTTGACTGCATCTGGCTTTACCACGGGTTCCCTGGTCCTGTAGTCTGTTTTACCAGTTTCCTCCAGCACACCCTTATGAACTGTAGCCAACATGTTAACCCATCTCTTGTCATGCCAGAGAAGGGCTAACATGTTCCCACATTTCTTTGTCAGAAGGGCTCCTTTCTCAATATTTGCTGGAAATACTGGGAAATTCTTTCTGTTGGCCCTAACAGTTCCACAGGACCCAGTACCATGGTCAAGCAAATACTTTGTCAACGCCGGGGCTGTGTAATAATTATCGGTATACAGAATGTGGTGCCTGTTGAAATGCCTTTCCATCAGCACTTTCACTACTGATGCAAAGAATCCATGAGGTAGAGATGGGCGATACCACTGATTTTTTTTTTGGATACGATACCGAGTATTATCCACTCTAATATCGAAGTATCGAGTACCGATACCGAGTACTTCATCGTCCAGTATCGTTTATTTCGAGTACTTTACAGGAAAATAATTTCCTATATACATTATACAGTCAGCAATCATATACATAGGCCAGGGTGAAGCGATAAGTTTATTGGAGATATAATAGCCTACAGTAGCTTTCTCTCTCTCTCTCTCTCTCTCTCTCTCTCTCTCTCTCTTGGCCCCGCGGCAGTGCTAGAGTCTGACTGACAATAAGATGGTCCCAGGTTCAATATCTGGGCGGAGCAGACATCTTCTGGACACAAGTGTTGCATCATAAGTTCGTCCCTGTTCACCTAGCAGTAATATAGGTACCTTGTTGTCAGTCAACTTTGTGAATCGCCTACAAGGAGAGACTGAGTAAAAGACAGACGTATATGAATACTCAAAATTACAAGAGAAGGCCTCTACGAGTTAATCCTCCATCCTCATGGTTCCTGCAGGGATAATTCCCCCCCCCCCCACTCAGGGTGAAAACCATTTAGCAGATCTTCAACACCCCCCCCAGGGGGGGGACCATAAATGCCCCCGCCATTTGCCCCTCTCCCGGTGACGACTCGAGGTGCCTGGAACCACTGTCTGACTCTCTTCTTCATTTCTGCAACATTCGCGGCCTTTCATCTAACTTTCGCTCTGTTGAGCACCACCTCTCCTCCTCTAAACCTCACCTTCTTTTTCTAACGGAGACTCAGCTGTCTGAGGCAACTGACAGCAAACCCTTTTCTGTATCCTCCTACTTTCTCTATACTCATTTCAAAGCCAAAGGTGGCTGTTGTGTATACATACGCAACGACTTATCTTGCTCTCGTGTTCCTGAACTCGATTCTTCTGAATTCTCCACTCTCTGGCTTCGGCTTTCCTGTCATTCTCTGACTAAATATATCTGTGCTGTTTACTTATCCCCTAATTCTACTGACTATCAAAAATTCTTCGACTATCTTACTTCTACGATGGAACACATTCTGTCCATTTCTCCTTTCTCTGAAATCTCCATTCTTGGAGATTTCAATGTTCACCACCACCTTTGGCTCTCCTCTCCTTTCACGGAACCACCTGGTGAACAAGCCTACATCTTTTCTATCCTTAATGACCTAGAGCAGCTTGTACAGCACCCTACCCGTATCCCTGACCGCCTTGGAGAGAGCTCCAACATACTTGACCTCTTCCTCACAACTAATCCTTCTGCTTACTCTGTTAATCTTTCTCTCCGTTGGGCTCCTCCGATCACAACCTTATTACCTTAACCTGTCCTATCGCTCCAGTACGGCCTGCGGACCCTCCAGGGAAACGTCGTCTCTGGCATTTTGGAGCTGCGGACTGGGAGGCCCTCAGGCAGTACTTCTTTGATTTTCCCTGGAATGATTATTGCTTCCATGGCCGTGAGCCATCTGAGTGTGCCTTGCGCATTACGGAGGTTATTCTCTCGGGCATGGAAGCATACATTCCTTTCTCATATCCTTTGACTAACGCAAGAAAGCCTTGGTTTAATCACGCTTGTTCTAATGCTGTCCGCAACAAGGAGAAGGCCTACAAAAGGTACCGGAGCCAACCCACCCCTGAATCACATAATCTTTACGTTTCTGCCCGGAATCGTGCTAAGTCTGTTCTTCGCTCTACTAAAAATAATTTCATCCATACTAAATGCTCTCAACTCTCCAACTCGAATTCTTCCCGCTCCTTCTGGCACCTTGCCAAAAATCTTTCTAACAACTTTACCTCATCATCCTTCCCTCCTCTTTTCTACTCTGATGGTTCTGTAGCTATTTCTTCTACTGATAAAGCAGATCTCTTCGCACAGACTTTCTCCTCCAATTCCACCTTAGACGATTCCGGTGCTGTTCCTCCATCACTTCCCCCCCTCTGACTTCCTCATGGCTGACATTAAAATTTCTTCAGTTGATGTATTTTCTGCCATTACTGGCCTCAGTACTAACAAGGCATATGGGCCTGATGGGGTCCCTCCTGTTGTTCTCAAAAACTGTGCTTCTGTGCTTACACCCTGCCTAGGCAAACTATTTCGCCTTTGTCTGTCAACTTGTACCTTTCCTTCTTGCTGGAAGTTTGCTCTCATTCAGCAAGTCCCAAAGAAGGGTGACCACTCCCAACCCTCCAACTATCGTCCAATTGCTTTAACGTCCTGTATTTCAAAAGTTTTCGAGTCAATTCTTAATAAAAAAATTTTAAGGCATCTTTCCTATCACAACCTTCTTTCCGATCGTCAGTACGGGTTCCGTCAGGGACGCTCCACTGGCGATCTTCTCACCTACCTTTCAGACTCCTGGTCATCCTCCTTTCGGGACTTTGGCGAAAGCTTTGCCATTGCACTTGACATCTCAAAGGCTTTCGATCGAGTCTGGCATAAATCTTTAATTTCCAAACTGCCCTCCTACGGTTTCTATCCTTCTATCTGTACCTTCATCGCTAGCTTCCTTTCTGGTCGTTCTATAGCTGCTCTCGTAGACGGCCATCGTTCTTCTCCTAGATCTATCAACAGTGGTGTTCCTCAGGGCTCTGTCCTATCACCAACTCTCTTCATTTTATTCATCAATGATCTTCTAAGCTGTACATCTAACCCTATCCACTCATACGCTGATGACTCCACCCTTCACCTTTCCATTCGGTTCCTGCCTGCCCATCTCAACAGTTACTTCAAGAAACAAGGGATGAGCCTATGGCACACCTAATGTCTGACTTGGCTCATATCTCTGACTGGGGTAAAAATAATATGGTTGTCTTTAATGCTTCTAAGACTCAGTTCTTACACCTATCAACCCGACAAAATCTTCCACAGGTATACCCACTAATGTTTAATAATATTCAGATTAATCCTGCATCATCCTTGAACATGCTTGGGGTTTCATTTACTCGGGACTTATCTTGGAAAGATCATATTACATCTCTTGTAAAATCTGCTTCCAAGAGATTGGGTGTGCTAAGCCGACTCCGCTCTTTCTTTACCCCTGCACAATTGTTGACTCTATACAGGGGTTTTATCTGCCCCTGTGTGGAATACAACTCTCATGTGTGGGGAGGCTCCCCACATACAGCTCTTCTCAATAGGGTGGAGTCAAAGGCTTTTCGTCTCATTAACTCTCCTCCTCTTACTGACTCCCTTCAACCTCTGTCTCTTCGCTGCACTGTTGCATCTTTATCTTTTTCTATCGCTACTTTAATGGTCACTGCTCCTCTGAACTGTCTGCTTGCATTCCTCCACCTCTACGACGGGCGCGTAGCACCCGTCTGGCAGCAAACTCTCATCCCTTTTCTGTCCAACTCTCTAATGCAAGAGTTAACCGTTACTCCCAGTCTTTCATTCATGCAACAGGTCAGCTCTGGAACTGTCTCCCTCTGTCTGTATTTCCTCCTGCCTATGATCTCCAGTCTTTCAAACGCAGTGTGTCCAGGCATCTCAAAATGATCGGATCTTGAATTTGGCTCTCTATTGTATTTTGTTTTTCTCTTGGAGGGAACTGTTACTGCGGGCTCATGGCCTTTGGTTCCTTCTTCCTCGCATAAAAAAAAAATATATATATATATATATTCTCTCAGATTCCCTCCAGCCCTTGTTTCATCTCCCCCCCCTCCCAATTCATTTTGTTACTTCTGAAATCAATGTGGAACTTATATTAAGAAATAAAATTATTAAGTAAATACTTTCTTGAAGATAATATACTGTATAGTGTATTTCTTTGCATTATAACAGCACAAGCCAAATAGGTATTTTCATTTGACACAGGCTTAATGCAGCAAATACTTTCTAGAAAAAAAAATAATAGTGCATTTCCTTGCACAAGAACTACAAACCAAATTAAAATATCTCCTTTTAACACAGGTTATCTCATCTAAAGTATTTTGCATTTCTTACCTAGGCCAATATAGCAAAAATTATTATTACACTACTCATTTGCAGTAAAAGACATTTATAATAACCGCTCTCACTCCCAATAACGAACATGTCAAAATTTTAATTACCGTATTAGTCAGTGGACACTCAGTGGACTGGACATGATAAAAAACAAATGGGAATTCGAGTGTGCTAGTGAATAATTTTACTTGCCAAAGTAAATTACCGGTAGACTTTATTGTACCATTAATAATGGGACATAAGGTACCTCTTAAAATACGTGTCATTTTTCTCAATATGAAAAAGGTAAATTTCTGCTACGAACGCTACTCCCCTCCTCCGATCCACCCAACTACCCGAGACCACGCAATAATGTGATGCCAGACGTATGACGACCACAATACCAGGAGACAGTGGAAGGAAGTAAAATAATTAGTCATATTTAATTTGTTTATAAAGTACTCATAGTACTTGATACTTCACGATTTGTATCGATATTTTCGATATAAAGGTAATATCGAAAGTATCGATACTTTGGTATCGATACGCCCACCACTACCAAGAGGATCATCTCTAGGTATATCAACATCTGTTTCCGAGTAAACTATTACATCCAGCATATATCCAGGTTTACAGTCACAAAGCACAAAGAATTTCAGGCCAAATCTGTGACACTTTGATGGCACATACTGAATAAATGTAAGCCTGCCCATGAATAACACCAGCAACTCGCCAATAACCACTTTCTGGAACGGACGGAAAACCCTGGAGAATGACTCTTTCAGCATTGCCAGGATTGGTCTTATTTTCCATAACCTGTCGTTCGGTGCAGGCCCGTAATTTCGATCGAAATGTAGGAACCTCAGGATTGCCAGGTACCTATCACGGGCCATGTACTTTCCGAAGACAGGTGTGCCAACGAGTTCATCCACCGACCAATAGTCGTGAAGCACATGTTTTTTTACGTGCACCATCAGCATGGTCAGGGCGAGCCACACAGACATCTCCCCCACCTCAACAGGTATCCATTCACGCATGTGCGTGCTCTCGCTAGCAGGTACGTCCAGCCAATGCACGCACATGGTCTGGTGGAAATTAATTTCATCGACCAGATACTGCATAATTGCAGTTGTGAAAATTGCCTTGAATAGACTACTAATGGTCCAAGGCCTGGGGGGAAGTGCATCCTCCTGCACATCTGCACCCTCCTCATCAAATGCCGGCACAGACGGCTCAAAGCCAGCACCATCCTCCCACACAAATGTATCTACTCTACCCACACGTGGTAAAGCAGGCCGTCTGGCAGTTGCACTGCGCTCTCCAATCACTTGTGCACGACCACGTGCACGGCCACGGGCAGGGGGGAGAGGAGGAGAGGGAGAGGGAGAGGGAGAGGTGGGGAAGGTGGGGGAGTAAGCAGGTGATGACTCACCTGACACAGAACTTTCCTTAGAAGATGCTCGGCACTGCGTATCACCACGTGGCTCCCGTCTAGGCAATACTACTCATGAAGGGCCTGGTTGAGGGGATTCTGCCCTTGAAGTGGTAGGCTGAGGTGTGGGGGAGCGGTGGAGGAAGATACGTCGGCGATCAGGCGGGGAGAGTGTGGGGGAAATGGCTCTGAGGCATTTTTTCGGCAGATGTCTGCCAGGTCCATGGCCACTTTCCCGATCTCCTGGGTCATCTACCGCCTCCTCCTCATCAAAATCATCGCTCTCTTAGGCTGTCCCTTCCTCCTGTAGAAGTCGGAGAGCTCTCTCTGGCGTCAGAGAGCGAGTAGGGGATGGAGCGAGAGAGAGAGAGCTCTCCACGTGGTAGCTCGCTTTACCCTCAGACGACGTTCATTCACTAAACGTCCTAGAGGACACAGTTTCGTCTAGGGCACGTATTATGGCACTTTCACTAAGCCCTTTCCCTGGCACAAAGGGCATGACTTTAGCGGGGGTCGATGAGGCGATGGGCCTTTCACGCAGTGGAATGGAATCGGATGATGTCGAGGAAGATGACATGACTTCTTTCGCTACCACTGCCGAGTACAGACTGAACCGCACAACCGCGGTGTACCTGTGGGTCCTACCTACCCCGTAGGTATCACAGAAAACGGTCCCGCACTCAAACAGTGGCGGGAAGGTGAGTGCGGTATAGCAAGTCAACTGGCGGCCCTGCACGCCCTGAATCCTGTCGTGCATACATGTCAACCGGCGGATAAGGGTTAAACAATTGAAGATCATATGAACTCAATGAGCTCATATGGAGGCGCTATCTCATGGGCAGCGTGGCGTAGTTTGTGTGCCTGCTGCCAGTGGCCCAGGGCAGTGCTGATGATGTGTATACACCACACCTAATGCCTGCGTCTTTTGAAATCAGCTGATAAATCCGGAAAATATAGTGCCGTGGTCGACTGTGCAGCTAAAATATATGTGGAAAAATAGATTGTAGCAGAACTGAGACGTTTTCTCAAAGCAAGAGGAGTACCATGCCTTTAAAAATTCGGGACGCTGATCTCGGCCCCGTAAGATTTCGGCCACACAGTTCTTACTATTATTAAGTGTATAATGGATAGAATCATGTCAGGATTTGCCAAATGAAAGATTATGATCTTTGGAAACTTTAAGATAAATTTTTCCAACAACTGAGACTTATAACACTTGATAAAAATGTGCTGAATGCAAAAACACACAATAAGCTTTCATGGTTCTTAGTAAACTCTATGGAGAACTTTTCAGCGTAAATCTTACTTAGAGCATCAGTAAAATATCTGTGATGTATATAATACTGGTATAATGCTTTATGCTTGGTTAATAATTTTTTTACAGGAAGGTACACCAGCTCTGAGTGGGTAGTGACCTCACGCTATTTAGTGATCCAGTGAACACTGGCAACTTTCAGGAGTTTGTGGGGGCTCCCGATAAATCATGTGTTTACATTCGGGCTGATCAAGGGAAAACACTTTGAAAATACAAAGAATTTGTAAATAAATATTGGAAAGTAAGAGAGAAGAAAATAAAGGAGCTCAGCAACCAAAATAGTAACAAAAACAACATAAGGAGGGACAATCGAAAAGGTTATCTCGATCACATCATCGATCGCATTCCCAGTCAAGAGAATTCTCCGTCAAGGCATCAACGACTCTCATTCACAACAATTTGCACTTTGGATGATTCTATGTTCTCCATACATTATTATTATGTATAACAGGTCTTTATTTAATTGTCCCGGGACCGTCTGATGGTGGGATTGTATACAATGCTGCTGCTCTTCTATTCTGAGTTTGAATACGAGTCAGAGATCGCATTCTCCAGGGACCTTGAGTGGCTACAAGCAAGACGGACACTGATTTTAGGTTTAGGTTAGCTTCTTTTACAGCTCTTAGGCCATTTAGATTGCCTTTAAACTTTTTTTTTTTCACTCATTTGTGTGGGTTTAGGACTTGGTTGAGGGGGAAACCAAAGGCTCAGAAATGCATCCCTATACTTTACATGTTAAATCAGCCCAGATTTACGATACCCTGCCTAGTGATGGGTTTTTACTTTATCAGTTGCATCGTTTTAACCAACTGCATCGTTGAACCAGGGTATGCCTGTATATATATATATATATATATATATATATATATATATATATATATATATATATATATATATATATATATATATATATAACTTAGAGGTGTGAGGAAGTGCGGGATTGGAAGAGGCCAAAGGTTGGGTGCGGAAGTTCGGGTACGAACCTCCCATTTGGTGCACGGTTGCCCAGCACCGATAGTGAACATATATATAGTCTACAATATCAAATCTGTTGACGTTGTCTACGTCGATTTTCAGTAGGCTTTTGACAAAGTTCCACACAAAAGACTCCTTCAGAAGCTAAAAGCACAGGGTTTCAGTGGCAATGTGTTCAGGTGGGTAGAAGACTGGCTCACTGGACAAAAGTAAAAAGTTGTAACAAAAAGAAAAGAGTCAGACTGGATAAGCATTACAAGTGGAACACCAGAAGGTTCAGTGTTAGGTCGTATTCTTTTTTTAATATACATAAATGATATTGATGAAGTATTATGTTCTAAGATTTCAACATTTGCTGACGATACTAAAAGAGGTAACAGAGCAGATATAGCACTGAAGAGGCAGGCACTTCAGAGAGATCTTGATCAACTCTCTAACTGGGCCCAAACATGGCAAATGGATTTCAGTATTAAATGTAAAGTACTAAAAATTGACAGTAAAAATGTAAGAGCTATTGAAAACATGAATAGGGTCCAACTTGATAGGTAAACAGTGAAAAAGACTTAGGAGTTATAATAACAAATGATTTGAAACCAAGCAAACAATGTACAGAAGCTGTAAAGAAAAAAGAAGTCAATGAGCTGATTGGATTCATATGTAGAGCATTTGATAATAAATCAGTTAATAATTACCATCCTCACTTTGTACAATTCCTTAGTACGCCCGCAATTGCAGTATTGCGTCCAGTTTCGGTCCCTATATTATAAAAAGGGGTAGGGAGAAACTTGCAAGAGTACAGCGAAGGGTGACAAAGATGATTCCTAGATTGAGAAATAAATAATACAAAGAATGTTTAGAAGCCCTGAATCTCTTTACCCATACTAAACGCAGGTTACGAGGAGATTTAACCTAAATATTCTAATTATTCAAAGGACACGATAATATGGTCAGCAGTAAATACTGTATTTCTCAGTCAAATAGCTGTGTGTTAGTTTTCTTTTTCAGACCCCGGAGGATACAACTGCTGAACAGCAGCGATACATACTGCTGATTTAGTGTTACTCTCCCTTTGCGTTAGATAGTGTAGAATAAAATTTCCTTTCCCACTTTCCTATGAAACATCCATCACAGTTTGTCTATGCTGCAAGGTGGTCCTTCTCACTGTTTCCTGCCAGCTTCGGCTGGAGGGTTTGGTGGGTGGGGGGGGGCTTCCTTCTTTACCATCTTGTCTTTAGCTGATAGATTAGTTTTGTTAGTTATAATCTTCTCTATACCAAACAGCCAAGAAAGGACCAACAAGTCTGTTGCTGGTTGGCTTTCTTTGTACTCTCTCCCTCTTTGCCCGTCCCCTTTTCTCCCACTCCCACATTATCTTTTCTATTCTCTCTCACCCTCCTTCTCCCTCCAGCTCGAATAGTCTTCCATCTTACCCATCCCTCTTTCTCCCCCCACTCTCAATCCCATCTCCCGTCCTCTCTCGCCCTTCTTCCTTATTTCTTCCTCGCTTCTTTCTTCTCCTCTTTTCCTTTCCCCTCGTTTATGAGCACCCATAAGAATTAAAGCTTTAAACTCACGTCTGCCTTAAAGCTAATTATTCAAGGCACACCCAAGCCAGCGAAATAAGTGTCCCGGCCTTGTTAAAATCCGAGAACACTATCAAGCGAGAATGAGGAGACTGATATGGCTCGGGAAGAAGGGGCGGCAGTGAACGTAGCTCAGAACGTAATGTACTTTTTCGCAACGCTTTGCTTCATATTAGCACTTATTTAGAAAGTAGTGAAAATGCGAAGCTTCCCACTACCCCTCCCAGTCCCCAGTGACTCCTTTGTTTCGTCCCCATCCCCACAACCATGCTTTTCTCACCTTTCTCATTCCCAACCTTCTCTCTCTGTGATAGCCTTCCCCTTCTCCTCTACCCCTCCAAATCCTTGTATCTCTCTCCCAGTTCCCCCTGCCCCATCCCTTTTTCTCCTCTCGTTTCTCACCCCCATCATCTCTTCCTCCCATGTCACCTCCAACTCTCTCTCTCTCTCTCTCTCTCTCTCTCTCTCTCTCTCTCTCTCTCTCTCTCTCTCTCTCTCTCTCTCTCTCTCTCTCTCTCTCTCTCTCTCTCTCTCTCTCTCTCTCTCTCTCTCTCTCTCTCTCTCTCACACACACACACACACACACACACTTTTTTTTTCCTTCATTTCGTAAGTGCCCTCACTAATTTAATCTTGCTCGGACACATTTTCATCTTTTCGCCGACATGATATTCCACCTTCATTAAGCACACGTCACACTTCCCTGCAAAACACCGCCTTCCTCCCTCTTATCTCGCCCACATCCATTTTAGTTCTTCACCCATTCAGCCCAAGGATTTTGTTTATTCCTGCAACCACAGACGACTTTTCACAGACGTCATATACATATATATATATATATATATATATATATATATATATATATATATATATATATATATATATATATATATATATATATATATTACTGCAGGATAAATTTCTTTGTTTCCAGATCATGGGGGACCTCTGTAAATAATGCAGCGAAAGAGGGATTCAGATGTGCATAATACAGTTGCTGAAGTGTTGCCCCTGATAGCAATTATTAGAACTAATTAGGAATAATTAAGTCAGCATGGTGGAAACGTGGTAGCAGATTACCGTATGTATATATATATATATATATATATATATATATATATATATATATATATATATATATATATATATATATATATATATATATACTGTATATATATATATACTGTATATATATATATATATATATATATATATATATATATATATATATATATATATATATATATATTACATCGACAACCATTTCATTGTTAGCTACACTGAGTCGGATGGGTTGACGAATTTGTGAGGTAGGCAGGAGAGTTGGAGGGTTGATGGGAGTGTCGCTAATGGGAAACTACTGTAGGTCCTGAGTAGGCAAATATCACGAGGAATATATCCCTGGGGAGGTAGGCCCAAGGAGGAACATAGAGTCAGTGTGTAAGATGGGACCCCAGTGGTCTTCCATAGGCGTAGTGGCCATCCAAGGCCGGTATGGAAGAACACAGGGTTTTACCCAGGCACCACCCAGCATCCCAGTTACAGTAGATTCTCTCTCTCTCTCTCTCTCTCTCTCTCTCTCTCTCTCTCTCTCTCTCTCTCTCTCTCTCTTCGTCTTGGAATATATTGTATAGATAGATGGATAGATCGACGCCTGGTGGTTTAGTGGGTAGTTGCGGCGCTCCAAGAGGATTGAGCTGGTGAAGGTTTATATCCAAGGGATGGTTGGGGTTTACTGCTCATGTAATGCCACTCAGGGATAAGTGAGGTTGGTAACTCATCTTAAATGTCAGGACCAACTTGCCTAGCCCCGGGCTCCTACGCTTCTCATGGGGCGACATAGGATTAGATGATCGATGGATGGATGGAGATGGATAGATGATAGATAGACGGAGAGATAGACGGATAGATTGATAGACAGACAGATATATAAACAGACAGATAGAGAGATAAGTAGAATCAGTGAATTGGAATGAAATGGATCTAGACAACTTGTGGAATGCATGTAGGGACTGCTTTGTTAGGAATGCTAGAGCAGTGTGTCGTTTTGCAAGAGTAACAATGAAGAAGAAAGGTGCGGCATCGTGGGATGAAGAGGTGGAGGAAAAGAAGAAGTGGCTAGAGTGGATATAGACAGGGGTTCAACTGAAATAAGAACTGAATATATTGAGAGGAAGAAGCAATTAAAGATTCTAGTGAAGAGGAAGAATAAGGAGGTCAGTGATGATGTAGGAAGAAAAATGAATCCAAATTACTCTGAAAATAGGAAGTTATTCCGGAAAGAGGTGCAGAAATGAAGAAGCGACAGTGGAAAGAAATGAGAAAGCGTGATGGATGTAAGTGGTAGATTATTAACCCATTGTGATGAAGTAACGACCAGATGGAAAAAAATATTTTGAAAGTCTGATGAATGGAAATGAAGAGAGCAGAGAGGCTGTTAACATGATTGGTCTTGGGGGTGTGCAGAGAAGGAATGTAGTGCCAGGAAACGTGACACTGGCAGAAGTGGAGAACTGTGAAACGGCTGAAAAAGGGGAAAGCAGCTGTGTTGATGGGGTGTATACAGAAACGATTAAGTGTAGTGGACAGAACGGAATGAAGTGCTTGTTGGAGATATGTAAGAAGGCATAGATGAGTGAAACTGTGCCAGAAGAGTGGAAAAAGGCTGTGATTGTACCTATGTACAAGAATAAAGGTGAACGATGTGAGTGCAAGAATTATCGTGGCATAAGTTTACTGAGTGTGGTAGGGAAGGTATATGGTAGAATTATTACAGAGAAGGTTAAAGATATATCAGAAGGCTTAGTGAGCGACGAACAGGGTGGCTTTAGGAGTGGCAGATGTGTGGATCAAATATTTGAAGTGAGACAGATAGTGGAGAAGGCTTGCTTGAAGGACTATAAGGTGTTTCTGGCATTTATGGATCTGGAAAAAGCATACTACAAAGTACACAGAGAAGGATTGTGAAAGGCTTTGCATATGTACGGTGTACATAGTAAGCTGCTAGTTGTCTTTAACCCCTACACCGCGGGCTTGTTTACCAATGACTTGCGTGTGCCGCGGGGTTATTTGGGCTCCGACAGACTCTCAAAAAATATTTGCCAAAAATCAGTTATTAGTCCTAGAATAATAAAATTATATATGCTTATGGAACATACCTTCAGCTTTCTCCTGGAATGATTGTTGAGCCTTCGTCGGTTACCGTAGGACTTGTGGAGACCTCTGAAGTAGGGTAACGAAGTCTCCACTTTACACTTCCCGACAACCAGTAATATGATTACCACAGCCAGATACAAACACTATAAACACTATTCTACAATTTTCAAGTAGTTTGGGATCCATACTCAAAAATAAAACACTGTGAAAGCAATGGAAATTACGAGCGCGTCTGATCGTCGCACTGGCACTAGTTCGCTCGTGGTAGTCTGTCATTTATTATTCATAAAACCCCTCACAATTTATATTTCTATTACTATATAACACTTATATATATCTACAGTCTTTATCCATAAGTTTCCTTCAGTAGTATTAGTTTATTGTCACTGTAGGGATTCAATTTCTTTCAGTAAAATACATAGCATTCACTTTCTCGTCCTGTATACTGGCATTGAGAGTGAATGTCACTTTCATCTTCACTCTCATAACTCATAGCATTCAGACATGCTAGAGTGAAACTTTCACTTTCATTACTCCTAGGGTATATACTCGTATTCTTATACTACTACTCATTTACATTTCTATTTACGTTCTCTATTTTATTTACGTTATTTACATTTCTATTTTATTTACACTGTGTTGTGCACTGTCACTTGAAATAACTTATAAAACTATTTTCCATTGTTCACGTATATTTACATTCATTACTTTCACTTGCTGTTTACACATTATTTACACATTATTTACAATTCCACTTGCACTGTTTTACTCAATAGAAAGATCGTAGTCACTCTTTTATCAATTGTCAGCCCTTTACCTCTTTCCGCACGAGGTTTAGTAGGGGGTAAAGGTCACAGGGCCATTTGCATGGGGGTGAAAAAAGGCCTTGAAGTCAGCAAGAAGAAACATACGTACTCTCACTTCGGAAGATGAGAGTGAACTGATAACGGAGGACCAGCGTAGAGGCCTGCTAGGGGTTATTCAGAGTTACCATTATTACTTCTTGAAACAGCTAAGTCTAGCACTGATATGATTGGCAGGAAATCTAGACAATACATTATAAATTTGGTAGTTCCAGATGAATGTAAATATCACTTAGGCTTCTCCCTTCCCTCCTTACATGTATATTTATTACGAAAATAGATTAGAGGCCTACTTAGGAGATATATAGTCAGAGCTACCAATGTTATATCTTGAAACAGCTTTGTCTAGCACTGATATGATTAGCAGGAAATCTAGACAATACATTATAAATTAGGTAGTTCCAGGTGAATGTAAATATCACTTAGGCTTCTCCCTTCCCTCCTTACATGTATATTTATTACGAAAATAGATTATACGGCATATTTCAAGGGGAAAAAAAACAGCAAAAATTAGCGAACGAGTGCACGTGAGGTGTTGTCAGGTGATAATTAGCCAATTCCAGGTGTATGGCACTCTCACTTACCTTATTTTTTTCTTGTATATATTATTTGGTATAAGAATAGGACATAGGGCTTATTTCAATGGATGAAATCAGTGAAAAATTCCAGGGAAGATTTACTTAGCGTAGCACTGCCGGGCAGGCGAGAGGATAGGGTAATGGAGGGAGGGTAGGGAGAGGAGTCAAGAACGGGGAGAAATGGCTAAATTGTCAACAATGGATGGGAGTACAGATGAGATTAGGAGTGCTGACTAGTGTTGGACATTGGCAGTACTGATAGATGATACAAGCCCCCACTTGGAAGCCCGGGTGAATTCAAAATAACACAGAATCACAAAAGCGACGCCCTGTGGTATGATCCCTTGCTCCCAAGCGTCACGAAAGTGACGCCCCACGGTTAAGGGGTTAAGAGACTTTTGTAGATGGGCATCTAAGTGAATGGTTCGCGATCAATGTCGGTGTGTGACAAGATCATGTGATGTCCCAGTCGTTGTTCAATATATATATATATATATATATATATATATATATATATATATATATATATATATATATATATATATATATAAATATATATATTGTTATGGAACAGAGAGAGATAATGAACACTTCAAGTGAGAATACTAAAATCACTACTGTCCCTCAAAGTTCCAGGTTCAAAACAAAAGAGTTAGGTAAAATTACAAGTTAAAGTTTAATGCTCAAACTAACAACTAAACATTCAGGACTCATAAGGATAATGTAATGGCAAAAAACAGGTTAAATATATGGTTAACTGCAATAGCCTCTATTAACACGAAATTAGCAAGTGTAAATTTATCTAAGTCAGCCCTGATAAAATGAGAAAACCTGATAATGCTCAGTTAAAGCAAGATATATTATTACAGATACAAACTATTATTACTACTGGCTGACAGTAAAACTTTACATTAATCACAAAAACCTCACCAGGCCCACGAACCAACACCTTATGCTATACAGTACAAGAAAAAATGTAATAACACTTATACTCAAATTACACAGCAGCTAGATGGTTGGAGACTTCCTGAGCACTCACAAAAATAATAACAACTGTACAGGGGAGGACAGAGATGTGAACAAAATGAGGAGTAGATCTAAGTGGCAATTAATGCAGAGACTGAGCTCATTATATAGGGGCCGGCAGAGCTTGATACAACTTGTAAGAAGGACGCGCAAATGAAGCCATAGGGGACAAAGAGTTGACACTCCTGCTCTGAACAACAGAAAGAACGACTTACTCTACTATAAGGGAGGAGAAGGGGGGAGTGAGGTAGAACACGGAAGCTTGGTCACTATGGGAGCCACGAGGCGAATCGTGATCAAACATGCAGCATACTGTACGTTACAATTATACAAAGGATGATGAAATCAAGGGCTATGTAACACCTCCCCACAAAAAAAAAAAAAAAAATTACAAAGGAAATTTCTTATTACTCTAAAACAATCTGTCTAAAGTCTAGATAAGCAATCTGCAATAACATTTTCTTTCCCCTTGACATGCTGTATGTCTAATGAATACTCCTGAAGAAGTAGACTCCATCTTGTCAATCTCTGATTTTTATCTTTAAACTTACTAAGGAATTTCAGTGGGTTATGATCGGTATAAATGACTATGGGGTCAAAACCAGAACACAAATAAAATGAAAAATGCTGTAAACCCAAAATCAAGTCCAAAAGCTCTTTCTCAATAGTTGAGTAGTTCTTTTGAGGTGGAGTGAACTTCTTACTGTAATAAGATACAGGGTGTTCAATACCCTGATCATCCTCTTGCAGCAAAACAGCCCCAGCTCCTGTATCACTTGCATCAACAGCCATCTTAAAAGGCTTAGCAAAATTTGGAGTAGCGAGCACTGGCTGACTTAATAGGATAGCTTTAAGTTTGCTGAAAGAGGATTCACAGTTATCGGTCCAGACAAATTTAACTCCCTTTTTCAGTAGGTCTGTAAGTGGTGATACAAGAATTGAAAAGTTAAGAACAAATCTCCTGTAATAACCTACCATTCCCAAAAATCTTTGTAGCTCTTTCCTACTTTTAGGTCTGGGAAGATCACTTATAACCTGAACCTTAGCTCCTGGTGGTGCAACGTGTCCATCACCAATTACGTACCAAAGGTACTGAACTTTAGCTTGACCAAACTCACACTTTGATAAATTAGTTACAAGATTAGCCTGAACCAAACGCTCAAGAAATTTACTGACATGGCATAGGTGATCTTTCCAGTTGTCACTGAAGATTAATACATCATCAATATAAACAACACACCCTGCCAAACCCTCTGTTACAACATTCATGAGCTTCTGAAATGTGGCTGGTGCATTCTTCATACCATATGGCATTACAGAACATGCAAAAGTCTTTCCTAGTGTTACAAAACATGAGATCTCCCTAGCACGTTCAGTCATAGGTACTTGCCAGTATCCCTTTAACAAATCAAACTTACTTATGTACCTAGCCTTTCCGATCTTGTCTATGCAATCTTCCACGCGAGGGAGAGGGTAAGTGTCTGTTTTGGTTATCTGATTAACACGTCTGTAGTCGATGCAAAGCCACTGTGACCCACCTGGCTTAGGGACTAGAGTGACAGGAGAACTCCACTCGTTCTGACAGGGCTCAATCATCTTGTGGTCCAACAGGTAGCCAAGCTCCTTCTGGATGAGAGGAACTTCCACTGGGTTCACACGGTAAGGAGGCAGTTTAATTGGCTTTGCGTCTCCAACATCGACATCATGCATCAACACAGTGGTTCTTCCTGGAGTGGCATGGAACACTTGCGGGTACTCCTGCAGTAATGCTGAAAACTCCTGCCTTTCCTCGGGAGCTAGATGAGAAAGCTTAGTCTGGAGATCATTCATGATATCAGGATTCTTCCCAAAACTATCACTCAGGCTCATACTGCATGGGAGAGCTTCACTTGCAGACTCGGGTGGAACAGCTACAGTGCAGACTGGGTTATTTTCGTCCCGCCTGTGATATAACTTTAGCATGTTGATGTGACAAAGTTGCTTGTTCTTTCTACGATCTGGTGTGGCGATGACATAGTTGACATCACTGAGTTTCTTCTCCACGAAATAAGGACCACTAAACTTGGCTTGAAGAGGTTGCCCATGCACCGGTAGCAGAATCAAAACCTGATCTCCTGGCTGAAAGTGGCGTAACCTGGACTTCTTATCATACCAAGTCTTCATCTTCTCCTGAGCAGCTCCTAAATTCTCTCTCGCCAGCTGTAAAGCAGTGGACAGCCGTTCTTTGAACTTCATCACATACTCCAGCAGGTTGACGTCATCTTCCTCCGACAGCCAGCATTCCTTGAGTAGCTTAAGGGGTCCTCTTACTTCATGGCCAAACAGTAGTTCAAAGGGTGAGAAGCCCAGTGATTCATTTGGAGATTCTCTTGCGGCAAATACAACGAATGGAAGACCTTTATCCCAGTCTTTCTGATGTTCCAAACAGTATTTCCTGAGCATCGATTTGAGTGTTTGATGATATCTCTCCAACGCTCCTTGAGTCTGGGGATGGTTAGCTGAAGACGTGATCTGGGTGATGCCCAACTCTTTCAGAGACTGCTTGAAAACATTTGACATGAAATTACTTCCCCGGTCTGACTGTACCTCCTTGGGCAGACCAAACTTGGTGAAGAACCCTAGCATTTCCTTAACCACGTTCTTTGCTGAGATATTTCTAAGTGGAATGGCTTCAGGATAACGAGTAGCCATATCAATCAGGGTCAACACATAAGAAAATCCTGAAGAAGTCTTAGGAAGAGGGCCCACAATATCCACCAACACACGGGTGAATGGCGCCTCAAAAGGAGGAATGGGAACTAGAGGTGCAACCTTTTCGGTCTGATTACACTTCCCCACAACTTGACAGGTGTGACAAGACTTACAATACCAGGAAACATCTCTGAAGATACCTGGCCAGTAGAAGTGTTTCAAAATGCGTGCCACAGTCTTCCTCACTCCAAGGTGTCCTGCCAAACTGGAATCATGAGCCACTCTAATGATATCCTGCCTACAAACACGAGGGATGACAACTTGATGTACAACCTCCCATTCACAGTCGGCTGATGCTGTTGGGGGTCTCCACTTCCTCATAAGTACTCCTGACTTTATATGATAACAAGTAGAAGCACCAGCTGACTCTTCCTCACTGCAAGCAGAGTTAACTAGACCTTTCAACACAGGGTCAGCAACCTGCAACTCAACCAACTCTTGACGAGACAAATTATTAACACTACGGGGTACTGCCTCATCTGGTGAGTGGTCCAAATTAGCAAGAAAAGTGTCAGCTAGGATAACATCATCATCATCATTATCCTCTAAGTCACCAGTAACTTTAGACTTAGCCCTAGTGACAGCACATGCAGAGAACACGTCAGGGATATCACAATCCTGGGTCACAGTCACTGGTTCACTAGACAACTGAGGAGCCGGACACACTTGACTTCCACCAATATCATTTCCAAGTAAGAAAGTTACACCTGACATTGGGAGTGTCTCAACCAACCCAACCATAACGGAACCATTAACAAAACCAGACTCTAAATTCACTCTGCACAAAGGGACAGAGAAGTAATTATTCCCTACACCTTGTAAGATTACAGTTTCATCAGAGGAATTAACATTAGAGCCTAGAACACTGGTCAGCATAAGGGATTGGCAAGCACCTGTATCACGATATATTTTAACTGATTTCCTGTCATTACTGTCCAGAGGACTGACAAAACCATCAGACAGGAAATTAGCACATGAACTCTTGAGAGTGTCACCCACGTTACTGCTCAAAAGAGGAGCTCCATCATGAGAATTTAATTTACCTCTCAAAGCAGGTTCAGTTAACTCAGTTAAAGAATTCTGGGAACTCTCAAGGGTGGACACTAGACCAATTGACTGAATATTTAAAGACTCCTTTTTGTTCACATCACGCTGTCTCCTGAAACATTTCTCCGTAGTATGACCAAGCTTACTACAATAAGTACATTTACTTTTCTGAAATCTAGAGGTGAAGCTGGTATTTACTTCCTGAGAAACATCATCTTTATTCTCTTTCCTGTTACCTGTACTCTGAGTAAAGGCAACGTACTTACTCTCAGCTTTCCTTTTTTCTTTAGAATATCTCTTGTGAGTGAGAACATATTCATCAGCTAAAACTGCAGCATCAGACAAATTATCTATTCTTCTCTCATCAAGATATAGGCTTACATCTTTATTAATACACCTTTTGAAGTCCTCCAGCAAAATCATCTGCTTAAATTTATCAAAATCAGAATCCACATTCTTAGAATTTAACCACTGCTCTAACAGATCTTCTTTGATTTTTGCATACTCAACATGGGATTGCTTATCTTGCTTATAAGTTGTCCTAAATTTTACTCTATAGGCTTCAGGAACAAGCTCATAGGCCTTAAGAATCAAGCTCTTAACTACATCATAATTATCAGATTGATCCTGAGGCAAAGATGCATAAGTTACTTGAGCTTTACCGGTGAGAACAGTTTGAAGGAGTACTGGCCAATACTTTTTGGGCCAATTAAAACCTGTAGCTACCCTCTCAAACAACTGAAAATACTTTGTTAAATCAGATTCATTAAAAGGAGGGACAAATTTAACATTTTTAGCCACATCGAAATCATCAGAGCTAGATGATCCAGTTCCACCTTGTTTCATGCTATACTCATGGTCTGCCTGAATCCTAGCAAGTTCAACATGTGCCTGAAACTCAGCCTCCTTAGCACGAGCCTGAAACTCAGCCTCCTTAGCATTTTCAGAGAAATGCTAAGGAGGCTGAGTAAAAAATACAGGTTCTCTCTTCCTCCTTAGCATTTGCCTGAAACTCAGCCTCCTTAGCACGAGCCTCCTGCAGGGCTAGCTGTAACTTAGCTATTTCAATCTGCGTTTGCTCATCTGGAGGAGTTACATTAAACAAGCTTTTATTAATAATGCCAACAATTTGATCTTTAGAATGATGAGAGCGAACAGCAATTCCCAATTGTTGAGCAACAAGCTTAAGTTCATTCTTTGTTCTGTTTTCTACATCACACACTGTTTGCACATTTGACAAAAAATCTTTGGCTTCATCAAGAGTAGTAATAGTAGACATCATGAATAAATCACAGTCACAGAATATCAAGCAATATCCTTTACGATAATATCCTGAATATCCTGATAAGAGGTCGCCAAATTTATGTTACGGAACAGAGAGAGATAATGAACACTTCAAGTGAGAATACTAAAATCACTACTGTCCCGCAAAGTTCCAGGTTCAAAACAAAAGAGTTAGGTAAAATTACAAGTTAAAGTTTAATGCTCAAACTAACAACTAAACATTCAGGACTCATAAGGATAATGTAATGGCAAAAAACAGGTTAAATATATGGTTAACTGCAATAGCCTCTATTAACACGAAATTAGCAATTGTAAATTTATCTAAGTCAGCCCTGATAAAATGAGAAAACCGGATAATGCTCAGTTAAAGCAAGATATATATATATATATATATATATATATATATATATATATATATATATATATATATATATATATATATATATATATGGGGTGATGATGAGAGAAGTAAAAACATGAGTAATGGAGAGAGGGATGCCGTTGGTAATGAACGGTGATGGATGGAATATCTCAAATTTAATGTATGCTGATGATGCAGTACTGCTTGCAATCACCGGACAAGAGCTTGGTAGACTAGTTCAGAGTTTTGTAGATGTCTGTGAGCGTCGTCTCTTGAGAGTAAGTGTAAAAAGGAGTAAAATGATGATTATTGAGAGAGAAGGTTACTCCCAGTGTGATGTTACAGTGACTGGAGAGAGACCGATAGTGGTGTGAGAGTTCAGTTACCTGGATACAGTGATAGAAATGAGGAAATGTGCAAAGAAGTGGAAAGTAATGTGACACAAAGACAGAAAGTACCGTAGCAGGTGCTATGAAGGCCTTGATGAGAAACAGAGGCTTGTGTGTTGCAGGTGCGCGAGGCTTACATGAAGGAATGTTAGTATCAATTTTAACATACGGGTATGAGACTATGATGTGGCATGAAAATGAAGAGTCAAGAGTAAGAGCAATGGAGATGAAAACTATCGAGGAATATATGTGGAGTACAGTGAGTGGACAGGATACGGAATATGGTGATTCGAGAAAGATGTGGAGTGAGGAAGTCCGAGGACACCAAAATCAAAGAGAGTGTACTAAGATGATATGGTAATGCGGAGAGAATGCGTGACAATATAGTGGTGAAAAAGTATATCTGAGCGAATTTGAAGGAGGGAGGAGGCGAGGTAGGCCAAGAAGAAGGTGGAGAGATATGGTGGATGATTGTGTGTGGAAGAGAGGTATGGAAGTCGACGAGGCTACGGGCCTGACAAGAGATCGAGCTGGCTGGATGTATTGTGCGGAGAAAGATATGACCAGGGATTTGACACTCCTTTTTAACGTGACAGCGTTCGGACTGACTGGATCAGATAGGTATATGTGAAGCTCCGGCACGTGGTGGAAACCTTTTGTCTTATCAGATGGAGCCAGGATTCCGTGGGCTTGAATGGTGAATGAATGGAAGCGTGGCCCATTGAAATGGGCACACTTTGGCTATCTTGACGCTGCTACTCCTCACCCCGCCCAAGGGTGGGCACGGAGGCCTGGATGGTGATGATTTCTTTATTCATACATACATATATTTTGTTTAATTGTATATAGGTATTTATTCATTCCCAAAAGATTTTAAACAATTTATAACATATCTTGCTGCTGCTTGATTTTATTCCTTCTAGGAGACACTTTTCGAACTGGAAGTTAGATATGGCCATCATTAACCCGTTCACGACAAGACGTCTTCCCTAAGTTAATGAAATCGCCGGGAGTTAGCAGGAACAAATGTAAGATATCATCGTACTAAAAGGGATCATCGTAAATTATTCTGCATTTCAAATATGCTGTATTTCTAGCACAAGCCTTTTGCTATCACGGCTATGATATATATTTTCTGTGAGATTTAAATAAGATGAGCAAAACACGTCAATTACTTATATATCTTTACATGCCTTTGTAGAAGTGTTCTCTAAAAGTTTGAAGGTTGTTCTAATCACCCATTATCCTATTTCCGAGTCAGATCATTCCTGTATCTATGCTTATTTCGCCTCCTGTCCAATTTCCACGTATTATCTACTACTGGTTTTATCCACTCTTTAATGTATTCATTTTCTTATTAAATTCCATCCGCAAATTTTCTGGTCACATAGATAATTTGTGTAGTCTTCCCTATAATCATGGTATACTCTGGCATATGATTTATGTTCACCTGCCGACTCACACACTTGGTAGTAAAATCACAGAAGTTTTGCGAGGCCGGAGAACCTATAGGAAACTATGCTGATCATTATTTTACAATGAAACTTGGCTGAATGTTCCCAAGTATTAATTATTAGTATTAAAAGAAACGGGCTATAGAAAGCGAAACGGCCAACAATTTAGGGCAACTGTTTATCTTCCTTTTTAAGTTTGGAGATTTAATTAACGAACGCCCATGCCTCTCACTTTTACTGAATTATTGAGAAGGGTTGGTTATATGCCATTATCGTCTCTGTAATAATCCAGCTATACTCTATTTTATATTTCGTCATGACCAGAAGACTCTGCGGCTTTAATTTAGGTTTCCTATTGGTCATCTACCTTATTAATAGTAATTCCACTACTGTAATAAAGTTATTACCACCAGCGCTGAATATGTTTTCCATCTGGAGCTAATAACTCCGTTTACCTTTGTAATTACTTATAATGTTTCCCTATTTAAATAACTCATTTCTTTGCCATCAACATTAATGTTGTAGGTGGCTATTTGCCAAGGGAGGAAAGAGAAAAAGAGGAAACTGGAGAGAGAGAGAGAGAGAGAGAGAGAGAGAGAGAGAGAGAGAGAGAGAGAGAGAGGGAGGGAGGGAGAGGGAGAGAGAGAGACTAAATTCCCTCATCCCCGACTCCACCTTCATTATTTCCTCCTCCTTTCTCCTACTTCTTCTCGTTCTTCCTGAGGTACCGCCCCGTGCCAGTCAGACCAGAGACGTGTGGGAAAACTCACGAAAACTTTCCTCTCATGAAAACACGTCCTTAATTCAGGGAAAAGTGTGAGTGAGGGGGAGAGCGGGAGAAGTGATGGGAGTGCGTGGACGTGTCTCGGTATTTTACCACGGAAGATTTTTTTTTTTTTTTTTATTGGAGGAAAATCCTGTTGATCGTGTATGTAAATTTGCCTTGACTAATTTTTTTCCATTTTTATGAAGACACCAGGGGGTTATTATCTTAATTTAATACAAGAAGTATTTGTTTTTTCACATTCTTCTTCTTCTTCTTCTTATGTTTCTGCTTCTTCGTGTTCTTCATGTTTATTTTATTCCTAAGACGAATCCGAGCAAGCAAAGTGAATCTCGGATAAACTTTTCACCACTATAAGCTCACCAATTTATTTTTTTGAACTTCAGGCGATTTTTTTTTTTTTTTTAAGTAGAGAATCCCAGCGTTCAATCGGTAATGAAAATTATCTTCTGACCCACTTCTTTTAATGAATTCACTTCGGTACTTTTTCCACCTTGCATAAATTGTTTTTCGGGTATCTGTTGCCTTGATCAGTTTACGCTGCCACTTTCCCCCCTGCTACATTAAATAAGTAGCAACGAGAAGAAACATTGTGGTCTGTGGGGAAGCCCATCATCCACTCACTCAGTGTAGTCGTGCTCTATTTCGTCAAACCCTACAATGAGTGACAAGCCAAATGTTTTCCTGTAAATCAGGAAATAATTTGACACGCTGGGTGGCAGTATTAAAGCATCCAACACTTGTTCCCTCCATGTCAATAGGTGGGTTGGCGGAGGGTTAGTGTCCCTCCCCGGAAAGCAACTAACTAGAAATCCAAACAAGAAGCCACGCATTAGGACAGACCAACAGGTGGCCACAAAGGACAGGATAAAGGAAATGGTACGGAATGCAACATGGAACGTTAGGGGTGTGAATGATGAGGTGAAAGAGAGAAAGATTGTCGAGGTGCCTGTGGGTGCAAAAGTGGACATATGTGGATTAACTGAGACTAAATGATAGTAGTAGTGGTTGTTCCCTAGGCAGTCTGTCCGAACAGTCCCGAGTCCATAAGGAAGGCCACGGCCGAGACAGGGCTTTCCCACATAGCTCTCAAGGAGTGTATATTGTGCTGTTGACGTAGGTGATTGTGAACAATGCAGTCTTCCATAATGTGCTTAATAGTATGGGGTGCAGTGTTACATACTGGACTGGCATTAGCGACGAAGTCATCCAGCCTCTTCTGATAACTTAAGAGGGCTGGATGATGCCCACATCTCAGCCAGACTAAATGGTGGGGTGAGAGTGATTGAGTGGAAGTACGGATGGGGTATATGCGCGGGAGGAGGTGAGAATGATATGGCAAAAGAGGGTGAATGTATTGTTGTGTGCAAGACCTGGAAGGGGAATTTAAGAGAGTATGGACCAGTTGGTTCAAAAATTGTGTAAGTAAGATTGAAAGTGGCAATACAAACGTGGGCGATTGTGTGTGTGGAAGCATCAATGCAAGACTATGCAAGCAGAGTGAAAGAAGAGTTCTGGGCAGATGTGGAAGTGTGCATGGAAAAGTTTGAGAGGAATGAGAGAGTGCTTCTGATTGGATATATGAATGGAGAAGTAGGGGATGTGAAGGTGGATGGCGTAATTGGTGAGTGACGTGTGCTTGCAGAAGAGGATGAGAATGGCAGCGCAGTAGTGGACAATTGTGCAGGGAGCGGGTTGGTGATGGCCAGTACCCTCTTTAGGCACAAAATGATCCACAGGTATACATAGCGAGTGATGAGAAGGGTGGGTGGTGAACTGAATCAACGGAAGGCAATGACTGAATATGTGTGTGTGAATTAAAGAATGAGAAGATATGTAATGGATGCAAGGGCACACAAAGGCTGAGGGAGTGGACTTTCTGACCACCAATTGGTGGTTGTGAAATTCAAGGTTCAAATGCAATTGAGGAAAGAACAGGAGGAATTAGTCCATATAAGCATGGTAGAAAGGTTGCAAGAGGATGGGAAAAAGGCTGAATATAAGAGAGAAGTGAAGGAGTGATTGCGTAAATATGATTAGGAACAGATGGGAGAGGTGAAAGGTGTGAGCAAGATTTTCACAGAAGAAGTCTTTGCAGCAGGTGAGGTGGTGTGTAGGATAAAAAGAAGACGAAAGTGGGTGCAAGGACCAGCATGGTGAGGAAAGCTATGGAGCAAATGAAGAAAGCATATAGAGTGGATGGGAAGTAGAGGCGTGGAGGAAGTTGAAAGATGGAAGAGAGAGTTATATGTAGAGAGGAAGAAAGAGATTAAAAGATTAGTAAGAGAAAGAAGAGAGAGTGGATGAGGAAACTGGAAGGAATTTGAGTGTAACGTGAAGGGAATGTAAGAAAATGTTCTGGAAGGAGGTAAAGAGAGTTAGACAAGAACATAAGAACATAAGAAGAGAGGATAACTGCAGTAGGCCGGTTGGCCCATGCTAGGCAGCTCCTAGAAGAGTAACTGAACTACTAGAATGAGATAAGGATAGCAAAGAAGAAGGCTCTCCCCCGCCCTCCAAATACGTCCTCCTTACTAATGGTTATTTTACTAAGAATATTTTCCGTATTCTCATGGTAAATATTTGCTGCTTGAGGGACCAGGCTTAGATTTTCCTTGGTGAATACTGATATGAAATAATTATTTAGGATGGAGCACGTTTCTTTATCTTCACTGGTAATGTCACCTGATTCTGTTCTGAGTGGTCCTATCCTATCTTTATTTTTCGTTCGGTACATTTGATAAAAACCCTTGGGGTTTTCTTTTGATTCACTGGCAACCTTAATTTCATAACTTCTCTTTGCTTTTCTTATCTCCCTCTTTAATTCTCTATTTAAAATTGTGTACCGGTTACGTAAGTGTTCCTCTCCACATTTTATTTTTCTATATATTCCTATCCTTTGGCCTATGAGAGATTTTAATCTGTTGTTTAACCATCTAGGTTCCGAATAATTAGTTCTAAACGGTTTTGAAGGAATATATCTATCTTGGCCTCCGTGTATTATATTTATTAACTCGTTATACTTCTCACTGGTTGAACGTCTGCTTGGTACTGTAGCTGAGTTAATTTCCGTCACCTGGACTACATTCCTATCTACCACCTCCCCTCTCACAGACACCTGACGGACATCCCCAGGTGTTTCCTGCACCTGACCTATGACCTGGGGTTCCACACTGACCTGGCATTCCCTCCAATAGCTAATCTCCCTGTGGAATACCGTTCGAATATAAGCTCTTAAGCCATCGAAATCTCCTAGACGAAAATTAGGAACGGTGGAGGTATTTTCAGTGGAACAGACATCCCAAATAAATTTGAACTTAATTTCTTCATGATCGCTATTACCAAGTCGTCCACCAACCTCTATATCGCTAATGATATTTTCTTTATTAGCTAAAACCAAATCTAGTATATTATTACCTCTGGTGGGCTCCCTTATATACTGATAAAGGAAATTATCCTGTACTACCTCTAGAAATTCCTCTGACTGCATCTCCTGTCTGATTTCTCCAATCTATCCTTGGCAGATTAAGGTCCCCTACAATTATTACTAAGCTGGACTGTGATGCTTTCCTCATTTCCTCCCAAAGGTATTTACTATCAGCTCTACTTAATTTAGGAGATCTGTAAATTGCTCCTAAGACTAATTTCTCCCTATTGTTACTAATTTCAACCCAGACACTTTCTGTGTCCCTATTTACTTTAATGTCTTCTTTATTATAACAGATTAATGAATCCTTTACATAAATAGCTACCCCTCCCCCATTTCTTCCCTGACGGTTTGACACAAAAATATTATAGCCTTTTATCTGATATTCTGCTAAAAATTCTCGAGTGTCTGTATTCATCCAAGTTTCACTAATAACGCCAATGTCTATTTTCTCTGTACAAATTAAAGCCCTCAGTTCATCCATTTTATTACGTAAACTCCGGCTGTTTGTGTAGTACACTTTCAGATTATTACGAGTAGTTATGCCTCTACCTTGGCATTTACTGTTATTTATTTTATTACTAACTGGGAAACTCTTTACTTTACTAATATAACAATTTTTTGTACTATCGCTTATCGCCCTTCTATCATCGCTTGTTCTATCATCTATCATCGTCTGCTCAATTTGAGGTGCCTGAGTGGATGTATCTACACTAATGGTTGAACTTTTGTAGGGGAGTGAAAAATATGGTAGACTGAAAGTGGAGAAGGGAGAAAAAGTGAGTAGATAGAGTGAAATCTTTAAGGAACTGTTAAACATAGATAATGAAAGTAATGCCAGTATAAGCTGCTGGGAAATGGCTGGGAGAAGGAGGGTCGTAAGAAGGGTGGAAGAGATCAGTAGGATGGAAGTAGTCGAAGCAATGAAGAATGACTAAATGGGGAAAACCCCAGGAATTGATGAAGCGTGTGTTGAAGTGCTGAAGCATGGGGGAGAGACAGTAGTAGAATGGATATGGATGAAGTTCAGATTGGCCTGAGAGGAAGGTGGAGTCCCGGGGGATTGAAAGTCAGGTATAATTATTCCCCTGTACAAAGGCAAATAGGAAAAAGAAAGAAGGCATTTACCTTCTTAGTGTAACAGGAAAAGTATATGGCAAGATAATTATTAACAAAGTTAGGGAAATATCAGAGAAATTAGTTAGAGAAGAACAGGGAGGTTTCAGGAAGGGAAGAAGTTGTTTAGATCAGTTATTCATTCTTAGGTCTTTAGTGTGAAAATTTTTTAGAGACGGGAAAGAAGTTGTATGCAGCCTTCAAGGATTTGGAGTAAGCACATGACAGAGTGGATAGACAAGGAACGTGGAAAACATTGAAATTATTGAGTAAATGGGAAGTTGATGAATGCCGTGAAGATCACGTATGAGGGTGCTAAGGCTGCGGTGCATGACGATCGTGAACTGAGTGAATTTTTCTATCTGAATGTTGGACTGAAACAATGATGTGTAATGCATGATTCCATGGTTGTTCAATCAGAATATGGATGGGGTTATAAAAGAGATACAAGGTAGAGCAGTGGATGTTGGAGTGGCCCTTACGAGTGAGGACAGTGTTTGGAAACTTCGTGTAGTGTTGTTTGCAGATGATTCTTTATTGTGAGGACGAAGGGAACTGCAAAAGTTGGTGAATCAGTCTGGAACAGTGTAAGAAACGGAATCTAAAGGTGAATGTAGGGAGGAGTAAAGGTATGGTCTTCGAGAGAAATGAAGTCACGGAATGTACATTGAGGTTGGGTGATGAGGAAATGGTGAATGTGAGTGCATTTAAGTACTTGGGTAGTGTGATGAGTAAGGATGGAAGTTTGGAAAATGAAGTGCTTGAAAGGGTACAAGGAAAAAAGTTTGCTGGGTTTTTTTATAGCAGTAAAAAGATACAGGGAAGTGAGCATTGAAGTTAAAAAAATCGCTGCTTGATAGTATTGTAATACCTACTCTAAGGTATGAAAGTGAAGCTTGGAGCTCGTGGGAAGGACACAAGTCAAGAGTGTGAGCAATGGAAATAAGTTATTTGAGAGGTGTATGTTGTGTTAATGGAGAGACAGACTGACAAATAAGGAAGTGAAGGAGCGCTGCGGTGTGGATCTGGATGTGATATAAATCGATGGAAGAAATACACTGAGGTGATTCATATGGAGAGGATGGAGAGCGAGCGACTAAGGAGAGGGTACTGTATGTGAGTGAGGTGGAGGAGGGGAGAGGGAGCGGGAGTCCAAGAATGAGATGGATGGATGGAGTGGAGAGGTGTATGAGAGGCGGTTGTGTGAGCTGGGGAGAGGACAGTCAAATTGCGGGGGGCAGGGTGATATGGAAGTGATTTGTTCGTGGCCATCCCTTGCGGGATTAAGGCGTTTGGCAGTAGACAGATAGATAGAGAAGAAACAGTTTTTGCATATATTTTTCTTCATCATTTACATGACAAAGTTTAAGCTAATTTTGTTCTAATAATTTGCACCGCTACCTCTTTGCAGCCGCTGCATTAATAAAATTATTCACACACACACACACACACACACACACACACACACACACACACACACACACACACACACACACACACACACACACACACACACAAACAGCCACTCGCGATACCATTATTGTTATCTAACCTTACACATCTTTCTTCGCGACATTTTATAATTTACTCCCACTTCCCTGTTTTTCAAAACAAGCTCCCAAGAAATGGTGGTCAAATGGAGGCCACTATCATCCACGCACTTGATGTAGCACTACTTACTTCTTCCTTCACCTGTTTCATTGTTTTTCTGTCTGCCCTCTTCTTTTCCTATTTCTCCCATCTTTCCTGTCACTTTTATTTCTCTTCCTTCCCTTTCAGATGCCCTTACAATGAGTGACAAGTTAAATGGTTTCCTGTAAGCCAGGAAGCCATTTATAACGCTGCGTGGTAACCATATTGCCAACCCATATGTGTTCCCTACCTGTCAACAAGTCGGTTGACGGAGGGTTAATGACCGATAGAAAAATCTACACCTTTTAGTTTTTTCTTTTACTTTCATTTACTCATATTTCACATGCTGGCCGTTATTAATACTTTACTGTTTGTTAACTGATTATTTCCAAGCAGGTAAAGGATTGTTATGGTATCTGTAGGAGGTCTGAAGGTGTGTTAATGCCAGCTTCAACATACGGATGTGAGACTATGGTGTGGCCAGAAAATGATAAGTCAAGAGTAAGAGCAGTGGAGATGGGACTTTCTGAGGAATGTATGTGGAGTACAGAGAGTGGACAGGATACGGAATACTGTGATTCGTGAAGGTTTTGGAGTGAGGAAGTTTGTGGACACCAGAATCGAAGACATTGTACTGAGATAGTATGATCATGTGGAGAGAATGGATAACAATAGAATGGTGAAAAAACTATATCTGAGCGAATCTGGAGGAGGGAGGAGGCAAGGTAAGCAAAGAAGAAGATGGAGGGATGTGGTGGATGTGTGTGTGGGGAGGAGAGGTATGGAACTTGGTGAGGCTAAGGATCTGACAAGAGACTGAGCTGGCTGGATGAATTTTGTGCGGAGAATTGTATGACCAGGGACCTGGCACCCCTTTTTAACGTGACAGCTTTCGGATTGGCTCTATTTGATAGGTATATGTGAATCTACAGAACGTGGTAAACTTTTCTGTGGCCTTTCTGATGGAGCCAGGATTTCGAGGGCTTGAATGATACAGTAAGTGAATCGAAGCGTGGCCCACTGAATTGGGCAAATTGTGGCTATCTGGATGCTGCTACGCCTCACCCTGCCCTGGGATGGAAAACGAGGTCCGGATGATGATGATGAGGAGGAGGAAGAGGTTTGTCCTCGTTTGGACATCAGTCAGGTCCCAGCTAATAGCTGCAGTGAGCAAGGTGAGATCCATGATCCGGCCTGATACTGGGACAGACAAGTGCCGAACCCCAGACAGAAAAGAACTCCAGATACACTTCAGTAACTTCTGGCCTGGACTTGCTGAAAGGGGAATGTGTGTCTGAAGAGGATTTATAAAGTACTGAGATTCGGAAACTCCAAAGCGGGACAGGGCTGGCTTAGGTGGAGTATATGAGCTGCTGCTTGAAGCAAGATTATTTACATGAAGATTGTGTGGTAATTAAGTGATGCAGGAAGTGTGATTTTTCAGTGGAAACGAGACTGACAAGTGGACGGGGATCATGAAGAGCAAAATAAGGTGTTGCTATTAAGCTCTTTGTATATATATATATATATATATATATATATATATATATATATATATATATATATATATATATATATATATATATATATATATATATATATATAATGTCCATAGCAGATGTGAAGTTGTTTCCATACCTTACCTACGCACGTCTACCATGTCCCATGAACTTTGACACCCTCCAGTTTCTTCCATTCATTCCTTTTTTCACATAATTTACACCATCATTTTTCCCATAATTTCCATTAAAATGTAAAGAAAAACGAAGCCAATAAAAGAAAGCAATCTTCAAATATATTTCCTAGTTCAGGGATGCTGTGAATCATGGCGTTAACTGGTCGAGCTGCTGAATTTATGGAACTAATCTAATAAATGCTTCATGAGGCTCGGGATAACATGCACTTCATTATTCTCTCACCGAGATTTGCATTTGACTGACCACTCTGTCCATACCGTCTAAATTGATGTTTTCAGGTCTCCTATTCGAGATTCCATATGAATATCTGACAGACTAGGATAATGGTGATGATGATGATGAAAACAACGATAACGACGATGATGATGACGACGACGATCATGATGATGTTGACGATGACAACTTTGATACCTTCAATCCTTTCACTAAAACTGAAAATAATCGACTCAAAACTTTCAGAGCTACTTTTTCACACACTAGTAAGCATACAAAAAAAAAAAAAAAAAACTCGTCTGACAACACATAACACCTCCCGCACTATCGTATACACGGTTGTAAGCCTAATAATATCACTAATGGCTACGATGGCAATGTACACTGTTACCGTATTACGTTGCTAAGCTTTATGCTAGGGATATACAATTTGTTTAACGCCTACCTATTCCCAATTTTTTCGCTGGAGATACAACAATTATTTAACAACTGAATTATGATCCCACAATGCATACATCAGTAATATACCCATCGGTGTGCCACGTCGCCACTGTTTATGCAAGCCACACAGCTGTCCCTTACTGCCAACTCGTCATCCATTATCACGATTCATTCCCAAGCAACGAGGATCCAGGCACTGCCGTGTTGGCTGGAAGGTATATGTTTATTCACCACCTGGGCAAAATAGCAGCCAGTTTTCTCTAGCCTTAATACTGAGTTCTGAACTGTGTGACTGTTTCTCCTATAGGTACTGATATCTACTTTGTACGTAATTCCTATATTCATATTCATAATGGTCTACTCACGTCCTATTATTTTCACATTTTAAATGATAGTTCCTCTATATCTTGTCACATGGTGTATAGTTTCTTTATATCGTTTCTCGTATAGCCACTGATTTTTCTTACATTGAAACTGAAACCTTAGATCTGTGTTGATTCCCACTTCACAGAGTGGGCAATGCACAGTCTTTTTCCAAAGGATGAGGAAAAGGAGGAGGATGTTATAAGAGTAAGCGTTGCCTAGTAAAGGGGATGGTTAAAGAAAACGGTTTTAGGGCTGATTATGATATTACTACGTTGTTAGTTTTAGAGCTACCAATGGTATTCTTTGCATATGCTGTGACCCTGTAAGCCTCAGCGTGTCTTACTGTGGAGTGTAACTGCACATTGTTGATGTGCTTGTTTTCCTAGTTACAGCAAACAAAAATCTTCTTTCATAAGGTGTACCATTATTATTATGTTCGGTCTAATTACGTATTTTATTATTCATATCAAATGAAACCAAAGATGTGCATTCAGTTACCTAGATATAAGAGATTTCTATGGCCATTTTCACATACTTTCCAAGTTTGGCTTGTCATATCAAAATGGATTAACATACATTCATGGATTTTAGTAAGAAGAAAAAGCAACTTAATATCTGGTTGAGGTAGTGTATTTTCCAGTCTTAAAATTATTTTTCTTCCTCACGCTAAATGTAATAAACGCTGAGAAGAGAACGCAACGAGAGGAATTAACTTTCATGTTCAGAATAGTTCCTAATATTCAATGCCATTCTAAATATGATGAATCTACATTATATTTTCCTTATACTAAACAGATACAGTGCTTATTTTCGAAACACTTTTCCTTCAGTAATATACTGTATTACAAGTTTTATCCACAGGTTCATGCGAAACGGAAGCCCGGTAAACCCCAAGCTTAAGATGCGTTTCTCCCGCAGTCCTTCAGTCTTTCTGTGGGGATAGAGAAGTAGTCAAAAGACTTGTATAATGAAGCAGTTAAGTCATCCAGTTATATCGGTGCCACCACCTGCAGGTGTTCCACTACACCACCAATAGCGATATATTTTATCTAATGCTTCTTGAATCCAGCTCTTTTTTTTTTTTCTTTCTTTCTTTTTTTTTACTTGCAATTACTGGACGATTTTATTGATGCTAGGAAAAGCGTCTGGCATTGACTTGGTTTATTAGGGATTTATCGAACACTTCAGTCCATAAAGGTATCGCAAGGTGATAAACTGGCAGGCGATGGCAGGAATAAATTTTTTAAAAAGACGCCCTCGAACTCAGAGGGTTACTGGCCTCTTGTATGTTAATAAGGCAGACTAATTAGAATTTAATTCCTTCAGTCCGCTGACATCTTTTTCGTTTTATTCTTCGTACCACATGAGTTTTTTTTTTTTTTAACTCAATTATTTATTACTTACTATCGGAGTGGAGGCTGAAGGGACAAATGAAGGATTGCATGAAGAAGGATGGTTTGGGTTGGTGGAGAGAGAGAGAGAGAGAGAGAGAGAGAGACTTGGGGATCTTTTATTTTTCATTGTCACGACTACTATATATATATATATATATATATATATATATATGTGTGAGAAAATAAATATAACTTCAAGGAAAACAACTAAAAAGCAGGTTCAGAATAATAGCACTGGATTAAGGAAAACAACAACGAAATACATTGAAACATATACGTATGGAATGACGAATCTCAGAAAAAGGATCAAGGAAAAGGCAAAGTAAACTTACCGAGGAAGCTACAAAACAGAAAAGATGAAAAATAAAGATCGCAGGAAACAGACAATCCTGGTAAAAGGCCACAGAAAGTACGTTGAGACAAAGTTGACTAAACTTGGGTGGCAGATAAGATGAGGGGGGAAATTTGGGCAGAATACGGTGCGCGAGGATGGTGGTGGGGTGTCTGAGGGTTGCAGATGGAGGTAGGACTTAAGGCATTTGGAGGGGGTGAGGGATTTATTCGCTCACATAAACACGGTGGCATGAAATCTGATATTGGCAAATAGACTCGGTCGAGGAAATGGATAAAAAATGGTGTGTGTCTACAAACAAGAGATTCCAAGTCATGGTGTAAAACTGAAACCAAACTATTCGAAATATTGGAAAGGGATCGGTATCGTTGGGAGTAATTTACTGGCTTGGCTTAATCATGAGATAGAACACACACACACACACACACACACACACACACACACACACACACAACAAAGAGGATCACAATACTGACGTAAGTATGCACCGAGATCATGTTGGTTATAGTTTAGCGGTTTGCCATTAAACAAAAAAACAAAACAAAAATAGAAAATAACTCGCATGGTGGAGCCAAATCCGCTATCCATGGTATTTCAGAGGAATATCTATACCTATGTATCTATCTGTCAATCTTTCCTTATCGATCCACCCATCTAAAGTTATACTCGTGTATATATATATATATATATATATATATATATATATATATATATATATATATATATATATATATATATATATATATATATATATATATATATAGGGTGCAACTGTATATATGTGTGTGTGTGTGTATATATATATATATATAGAGAGAGAGAGAGAGAGAGAGAGAGAGAGAGAGAGAGAGAAATATATATATATGGTGCAACTGTATATATGTGTGTGAGTGTGTGTGTGTGTGAAGTCCAGTGGCGACGACACAGGTGTGAGAGGCGCGAACACTTGGGTCAGTCTGATCTCTCCTTCATGAATTTCTTTACCCATGATTCAGGTTTCTACATCCAAAAGATTTCTTTGACATTTTTATGTGTACAGTACATATAGAGAACTAGTTAGACAGATAGTTAGATAGATAGATAAATAAATAGAGAAATGAAATAGGCAAATACAAACATACATACTGTATATGAAAAGATAGGACAAATATGCCATTTCCAGTGGAGTTCAGTTTGGCAGTAATGGTTTGTTGTTGTCATCGTTGATTAAGTCGCATCCAGTTGTGTCTCATACATACTGTATATACAGTACTCATAAATCTACAAAATCATATGATAGTACATGCTCTAACTCCCAACACTTCCACTTATGACAATGTATTCCCACCTATTCTATCCAAGTGTGTGCAAACATCTCGTAATTAAACCTATCTCTTTGCACCACTAGAATGCCTATAACTCCCAAAGATAAGTCAAAATCACACTCGCGTTTCCAATTCACTTTCTTCCCCCTCATACACTCAGTCTTTATCTCTCTCTCACCATCCGTCCCTCTCTGCAACTACCCTCTCCTGCTAACAACTCGTCCAACGTCTTCTCCTTTCTCTACCGCCCATCCCACCTCCGGGTATTATTCCCTGGGTGGAAGATCCAGGATGGGGGGAAAAACCAGATTACCTTTTTCTCTCCAGCCCCGACTCAGTGCTACTCAGTCCCACCCCTTCACCTTCATTCATCTCGTCCTCCAACTCTCTCTCTCTCTCTCTCTCTCTCTCTCTCTCTCTCTCTCTCTCTCTCTCTCTCTCTCTCTCTCTTCATTTTCCCCGGTGGCAGATTAAGTAGGGGATGAACCCACTAACCAGGTTACACTCGCTCAGTGCCAGGATTCTCCAGGTAGTTAACTGGATAGATGGGATAATAAGCTCATTAATGGCGCCGTTATGTTAATGATTTGCGGGAGTAAAAATTTATCAGGCCGGGGCAAATTGCAGTACTTCTTACCCACCTCTAAACGTGTTTTAATGAGTGAGGTGGGCAGCTGATTTTATATGTACTTATGATATATACTGAAGAAGTAGACAGATATTTACTATTTCAGATAGGTAACGAGTACATATATATATATATATATATATATATATATATATATATATATATATATATATATATATATATATATATATATATATATATACATATATATATATATATATATATATAGATAGATAGATAGATAGATATAGATATAGATATATAGATAGATAGATAGATAGATATATACAGTGTATATTGAAGGAAAGGGCATAAGTTTGGGAAATGGTAGATGAGGGACTTCTGAACAAAAAACGTTTTATCATCATGAGTCCAAATATCAACTGTTACGAAGTTATAGTTACAGATGCCCTTATGGGGAAATAAATGGTCTCCGTCGTAATTCCCCCACAACGTCATCGGTATTAACAGCTACGTAAGGGTGAAGATGTCGGCCAATGTTTATATAGCACACTTGCACAAATGAGGACCGTGGGCCTCATACCTGCGTAGAAATGACAAGGACTAAACTGGCCGGGCGTCACACATGTCATCTACAAGAACCGTTCGATAAAAAATTACTACAAACTGGCCACAACACCTCCCTCACCCGTCAGCACCTCGAAAAACGTACTGAAATAATTGATCACGAAAAAGAAACTTCGTAGGCTCATGTTTCTCGAAGCACTGTACATTTTCGAACTGTAACCTGCAGTTTACGCACAAGTAGTGGATTTATAAATCCTTCCAACATGGAAAAGATCACAAACATCGGCGGGCTAACTCATTTCACCAATGAGTTAGCCATACATCTTCCATTACACACTCCTGGCCGACCAATCACGTGCTATACTCATTTCAAAGCCAAAGGTGGCTGTTGTGTATATATAAACGACAACAACTTATCTTGCTCTCGTGTTCCTGAACTCGATTCTTCTGAATTCTCTACACTCTGGCTTCGGCTTTCCTGTTATTCTCTGACTAAATATATCTGTGCTGTTTACTTATCTCCTAATTCTACTGACTATCAAAAATTCTTTGACTATCTTCTACGATGGAACACATTCTATTTCTCTTTTCTCTGAAATCTCCATTCTTGGAGATTTCAATGTTCACCACCACCTTTGGCTCTCCTCTCCTTTCACTGATCCACCTGGTGAACAAGCCTACACCTTTTCTATCCTTAATGACCTAGAGCAGCTTGTACAGCACCCTACCCGTATCCCTGACCGCCTTGGAGAGAGCTCCAACATACTTGATCTCTTCCTTACAATTAATCCTTCTGCTTACACTGTTAATCTTTTCTCTCCATTGAGCTCCTCCAGTCATAACTTTATCACCTTCACCTGTCCTATTGCTCCGGTACGGCCTGCAGACCCACCAAAAAAACCTCGTCTCTAGCACTTTGGAGCTGCAGATTGGGAGGCCCTCAGGCAGTACTTCTTTGATTTTCCCTGGAATGATTATTGCTTCCATGGCCGGGAGCCATCTGGGTGTGCTTCGCGCATTACGAAGGTTATTCTCTCGAGCATGGAAGCATATATTCCTTTCTCATATCCTTTGACTAATGCACGAAGGCCTTGGTTTAATCACGCTTGTTCTAATGCTATCCGCAACAAGGAGAGGGCCTATAAAAGGTACCGGAGCCAACCCACCCCTGAATCACATATTTTATACATTTCTTCACGGAATCGTTCTAAGTCTGTTCTTCGCTCTGCTTAAAATAATTTCATCCATACCAAATGCTCTCAACTCTCTAACTCGAAATCTTCCCGCTCCTTCTGGCACCTTGCCAAAAAACTTTCTAACAACTTACCTCATCATCCTTCCCTCCTCTTTTCTACTCTGATGGCTCTGAAGCTATTTCTTCTACTGATAAAGCAGATCTCTTCGCTCAGACTTTCTCCTCCAATTCCACCTTGGACGATTCCGGTGCTGTTCCTTCATCACATCCCCCCTCTGACTTCCTCATGGCTAACATTAAAATTTCTTCAGCTGATGTATTTTCTGCCATTACTGGCCTCAGAACTAATTAGGCATATGGGCCTGATGGAGTCCCTCCTGTTGTTCTCAAGAACTGTACTTCTGTGCTTACACCCTGCCTAGGCAAACTCTTTCGCCTTTGTCTGTCAACTTGTACCTTTCCTTCTTGCTGGAAGTTTGCTCTCATTCAGCCAGTCCCAAAGAAGGGTGACCACTCCCAACCCTCTAACTATTGTCCAATTGCTTTAATATCCTGTATCTCAAAAGTTTTTGAGTCTATTCTTAATAGAAAAATTTTAAAGCATTTTTCCTATCACAACCTTCTTTCTGATCGTCAGTATGGGTTCCGTCAGGGACACTCCACAGGCAATCTTCTCACCTACCTTTCAGACTCCTGGTCATCCTCCTTTCGGGACTTTGGCGAAAGCTTTGCCATTCCACTTGACATCTCAAAGGCTTTCGATCGAGTCTGGCATAAATCTTTAATTTCCAAACTGCCCTCTTACAGTTTCTATCCTTCTATCTGTGCCTTCATCTCTAGCTTCCTTTCTGGTCGTTCTATAGCCGCTGTTGTAGACGGCTATCGTTCTTCTCCTAGATCTATTAACAGTGGTGTTCCTCAGGGCTCTGTCCTATCACCAACTCTCTTCCTTTTATTCATCAACGACCTTCTAAGCTGTACATCTAACCCTATCCACTCATACACTGATGACTCCACCCTTCACCTTTCCATTCGATTCCCACAACGTCCATCTCAGCAGTTACTTCAACAGGCAAGGGATGAGGCTATGGCACACCTAATGTCTGACTTGGCTCGTATCTCTGACTGGGGTAAAAATAATCTGGTTGTTTTTAATGCATCAAAGACTCAGTTTTTGCACCTATCAACCCGACAAAATCTTCCACAGTCATACCCACTTATGTTTAATAATACTCAACTTAATCCTGCAACATCCTTGAACATGCTTGGGGTTCCATTTGCTCAGGACTTGTCTTGGAAAGATCATATTACATCTCTTGTAAAATCTGCTTCCAAGCGATTGGGTGTGCTAAGCCGACTCCGTTCCTTCTTTGTCCCTGCACAATTGTTGACTCTATACAGGGGTTTTATCCACCCCTGTGTGGAGTACAACTCTCATGTGTGGGGAGGCTCCTCACATGCAGCTCTTCTCAGTAGGGTGGAGTCAAAGGCTTTTCGTCCATTAACTCTCCCCCTCTTACTGACTCCCTTCAACCTCTGTCTCTTCGCCGCAGTGTTGTATCTTTATCTCTTTTCTATCATTACTTCACTGGTCACTGTTCCTCTGAACTGTCTGCATGCATTCCTCCACGTCTACAACGGGCGCGTAGCGCTCGTCTAGCAGCAAACTCTCACCCCTTTTCTGTCCAACTCTCTAATGCAAGAGTTAACTGTTACTCCCAGTCCTTCATTTATGCAACAGATCAACTCTGGAACTGTCTCTCTCTGTCTGTATTTCTTGCTTCCTATGATCTCCAGTCTTTCAAACGCAGTGTGTCCAGGCATCTCAAAATGAATGGATCTTGAATTTGGCTCTCTATTGTATTTTGTTTTTCTCTTGGAAGGAACAGTTTTGCGGGCTCATTACCTTTGGTTCCTTCTGCCTCACATTAAAAAAAAAAAAAAAGGCACACCTCTGTATAATGAGGTCTAGCTCCACCTGATCTAAAGTTGTTCCGAGGAAGCAACGAAACTTTACCAAATCTAACAAAATTTGGACAGCTTCTTATAAGTCTGAATGAAAATCAATGTAGCTTTGCCTGACGCACCGAGAACACTTAGCAGAAAGTAAACTATGCAGAAACGGCAGTTGCATTCAACCTCGTTTGCATACAGTGTATACATGTTTATCTACCTATATACATATATATACGGTACGTGTGTGTGTGTTTATATATATATATATATATATATATATATATATATATATATATATATATATATATATATATATATATATTGTCACATAGCCTATGATTTCATCATCCTTTGTATAATTCTAACGTGCAGTATGCTGCATGTTTGATCACAATTCACCTCGTGGCTTCCATAGTGACCAAGCTTCCGTGTTCTACCTCACTCCCCCCTTCTCCTCCCTTATAGTAGAGTAAGTCGTTCTTTCTGTTGTTCAGAGCAGGAGTGTCAACTCTTTGTCCCCTATGGCTTCATTTGCGCGTCCTTCTTACAAGTTGTATCAAGCTCTGCTGGCCCCTATATAATGAGCTCAGTCTCTCATTAATTGCCACTTAGATCTACTCCTCATTTTGTTCACATCTCTGTCCTCCCCTGTACAGTTGTTATTATTTTTGTGAGTGCTCAGGAAGTCTCCAACCATCTAGCTGCTGTGTAATTTGAGTATAAGTGTTATTACATTTTTTCTTGTACTATATAGCATAAGGTGTTGGTTCGTAGGCCTGGTAAGGTTTTTGTGATTCATGTGGAGTTTTTGATGTCAGCCATTATTGATAATATTTTGTATCTGTAATAATATATCTTGCATTAACTGAGCATTATCCGGTTTTCTCATTTTATCAGGGCTGACTTAGATAAATTTACTCTTGCTAATTTCGTGTTAATAGCGGCTATTGCAGTTAACCATATATTTCACCTGTTTTTTGCCATTACATTATCCTTATGAGTCCTGAATGTTTAGTTGTTAGTTTGAGCATTAAACTTTAACTTGTAATTTTACCTAACTCTTTTGTTTTGAACCTGGAACTTTGCGGGACAGTAGTGATTTTAGTATTCTCACTTGAATAGTTCATTATCTCTCTCTGTTCCGTAACATAAATTTGGCGACCTCGCCAGGATATTCAGGATATTATCATAAGAATATTGCTTGATATTTTGTGACTGTGATTTATTCATGATGTCTACTATTACTACGCTTGATGAAACCAAAGATTTTTTGTCAAATGTGCAAACAGTGTGTGATGTAGAAAACAGAACAAAGAATGAACTTAAGCTTGTTGCTCAACAATTGGGAATTGCTGTTCGCTCTCATCATTCTAAAGATCAAATTGTTGACATGATTAATGAAAGCTTCTTTAAAGTAACTCATCCAGATGAGCAAACGCAGATTGAAATAGCTAAGTTACAGCTAGCCCTGCAGGAGGCTCGTGCTAAGGAAGCTGAGTTTCAGGCCGGTGCTAAGGAGGCTGAGTTTCAGGCTCGTGCTAAGGAGGCTGAGTTTCAGGCAAATGCTAAGGAGGCTGAGTCTCAGGCTCATATTCAGGAGGCACAGGCACAGGCTCAGGCACAAATTGAACTTGCTAGGATTCAGGCAGGCCATGAGTATCGCATGAAACAAGGTGGAACTGGATCATCTAGCTCTGATGATTTTGATGTGGCTAAAAATGTTAAACTTGTCCCTCCTTTTAATGAATCTGATTTAACAAGTATTTTCAGTTGTTTGAGAGGGTAGCTACAGGTTTTAATTGGCCCAAAAAGTATTGGCCAGTACTCCTTCAAACTGTTCTCACCGGTAAAGCTCAAGTAACTTATGCATCTTTGCCTCAGGATCAATGTGATAATTATGATGTAGTTAAGAGCTTGATTCTTAAGGCCTATGAGCTTGTTCCTGAAGCCTATAGAGTAAAATTTAGGACAACTTATAAGCAAGATAAGCAATCCCATGTTGAGTATGCAAAAATCAAAGAAGATCTGTTAGAGCAGTGGTTAAATTCTAAGAATGTGGATTCTGATTTTGGTAAATTTAAGCAGATGATTTTGCTGGAGGACTACAAAAGGTGTATTAATAAAGATGTAAGCCTATATCTTGATGAGAAAAGAATAGATAATTTGTCTGAAGCTGCATTTTTAGCTGATGAATATGTTCTCACTCACAAGAGATATTCTAAAGAAAAAAGGAAAGCTGAGAGTAAGTTGTACGTTGCCTCTACTCAGAGTACAGGTAACAGGAAAGAGAATAAAGATGATGTTTCTCAGGACGTAAATACCAGCTCCACCTCTAGATTTCAGAAAAGTAAATGTACTTATTATAGTAAGCTTGGTCATACTACAGAGAAATGTTTAAGGAGACAGCGTGATGTGAACAAAAAGGAGTCTTTAAATATTCAGTCAATTGGTCTGGTGTCCATCCTTGAGAGTTCCCAGAATTCTTTAACCGAGTTAACTGAACCTGCTTTGAGGGGTAAATTAAATTCTCATGATGAAGCTCCTCTTTTGAGCAGTAACGTGGGTGACACTCTCAAGAGTTCATGTGCTAATTTCCTGTCTGATGGTTTTGTCAGTCCTCTGGACAGTAATAACAGGAAATCAGTTAAAATATATCGTGATACAGGTGCTTGCCAATCCCTTATGCTGACCAATGTTCTAGGCTCTAATGTTAATTCCTCTGATGAAACTGTAATCTTACAAGGTGTAGGGAACAATTACTTCTCTGTCCCTCTGTGCAGAGTGAATTTAGTTTCTGCTTTTGTTAATGGCTCCGTTATGGTTGGGTTGGTTGAGACACTCCCAATGTCAGGTGCAACTTTCTTACTTGGAAATGATATTGGTGGAAGTCAAGTGTGTCCAGCTCCTCAGTTGTCTAGTGAACCAGTAACTGCGACCCAGGATTGAGATGTCCCTGATGTGTTCTCTGCGTGTGCTGTCACTAGGGCTAAGTCTAAAGTTACTGGTGACTTAGAGGATAATGATGATGATGATGTTATCCTAGCTGACACTTATCTTGCTAATTTGGACCACTCACCAGATGAGGCAGTACCCCGTAGTGTTGATAATTTGTCTCGTCAAGAGTTGGTTGAGTTGCAGGTTGCTGACCCTGTGTTGAAAGGTCTAGCTAACTCTGCTTGCAGTGAGGAAGAGTCAGCTGGTGCTTCTACTTGTTATTATATAAAGTCAGGAGTACGTATGAGGAAGTGGAGACCCCCAACAGCATCAGCCAACTGTGAATGGGAGGTTGTACATCAAGTTGTCATCCCTCGTGTTTGTAGGCAGGATATCATTAGAGTGGTTCATGATTCCAGTTTGGCAGGACACCTTGGAGCGAGGAAGACTGTGGCACGCATTTTGAAACACTTCTACTGGCCAGGTATCTTCAGAGATGTTTCCTGGTATTGTAAGTCTTGTCACACCTGTCAACTTGTGGGGAAGTGTAATCAGACCGAAAAGGTTGCACCTCTAGTTCCCATTCCTCCTTTTGAGGCGCCATTCACCCGTGTGTTGGTGGATATTGCGGGCCCTCTTCCTAAGACTTCTTCAGGATTTTCGTATGTGTTGACCCTGATTGATATGGCTACTCGTTATCCTGAAGCCATTCCACTTAGAAATAGCTCAGCAAAGAACGTGGTTAAGGAAATGCTGGGGTTCTACACCAAGTTTGGTCTGCCCAAGGAGGTACAGTCAGACCGGGGAAGTAATTTCATGTCAAATGTTTTCAAGCAGTCTCTGAAAGAGTTGGGCATCACCCAGATCACGTTTTCAGCTTATCATCCCCAGACTCAGGGAGCGTTGGATAGATATCATCAAACACTCAAATCGATGCTCAGGAAATACTGTTTGGAACATCAGAAAGACTGGGATAAAGGTCTTCCATTCGTTGTATTTGCCGCAAGAGAATCTCCAAATGAATCACTGGGCTTCTCACCCTTTGAACTACTGTTTGGCCATGAAGTAAGAGGACCCCTTAACGTACTCAAGGAATGCTGGCTGTCAGAGGAAAATGACGTCAACCTGCTGGAGTATGTGATGAAGTTCAAAGAATGGCTGTCCACTGCTTTACAGCTGGCGAGAGAGAATTTAGGAGCTGCTCAGAAGATGAAGACTTGTTATGATAAGAAGTCCAGGTTACGCCACTTTCAGCCAGGAGATCAGGTTTTGATTCTGCTACCGGTGCATGGGCAACCTCTTCAAGCCAAGTTTAGTGGTCCTTATTTCGTGGAGAAGAAACTCAGTGATGTCAACTATGTCATCGCCACACCAGATCGTAGAAAGAACAAGCAACTTTGTCACATCAACATGCTAAAGTTATATCACAGGCGGGACGAAAATAACCCAGTCTGCACTGTAGCTATTCCACTCGAGTGTGCAAGTGAAGTTCTCCCATGCAGCATGAGCCTGAGTGATAGTTTGGGAAAGAATCCTGATATCATGAATGATCTCCAGACTAAGCTTTCTCATCTAGCTCCCGAGGAAAGGCAGGAGTTTTCAGCATTACTGCAGGAGTACCCGCAAGTGTTCCGTGCCACTCCAGGAAGAACGACTGTGTTGATGCATGATGTCGATGTTGGAGACGCAAAGCCAATTAAACTGCCTCCTTACCGTGTGAACCCAGTGAAAGTTCCTCTCATCCAGAAGGAGCTTGGCTACCTGTTGGACCACAAGATGATTGAGCCCTGTCAGAGCGAGTGGAGTTCTCCTGTCACTCTAGTCCCTAAGCCAGGTGGGTCACAGCGGCTTTGCATCGAGTACAGACGTGTTAATCAGATAACCAAAACAGACACTTACCCTCTCCCTCGCGTGGAAGATTGCATAGACAAGATCGGAAAGGCTAGGTACATAAGTAAGTTTGATTTGTTAAAGGGATACTGGCAAGTACCTATGACTGAACGTACTAGGGAGATCTCATGTTTTGTAACACTAGGAAAGACTTTTGCATGTTCTGTAATGCCATATGGTATGAAGAATGCACCAGCCACTTTTCAGAAGCTCATGAATGTTGTAACAGAGGGTTTGGCAGGGTGTGTTGTTTATATTGATGATGTATTAATCTTCAGTGACAACTGGAAAGATCACCTATGCCATGTCAGTAAATTTCTTGAGCGTTTGGTTCAGGTTAATCTTGTAGCTAATTTATCAAAGTGTGAGTTTGGTCAAGCTAAAGTTCAGTACCTTGGGTACGTAATTGGTGATGGACACGTTGCACCACCATGAGCTAAGGTTCAGGTTATAAGTGATCTTCCCAGACCTAAAAGTGGGAAAGAGCTACAAAGATTTTTGGGAATGGTAGGTTATTACAGGAGATTTGTTCTTAAATTTTCAATTCTCGTATCACCACTTACAGACCTACTGAAAAAGGGAGTTAAATTTGTCTGGACCGATAACTGTGATTCCTCTTTCAGCAAACTTAAAGCTATCCTATTAAGTCAGCCAGTGCTCGCTACTCCAAATTTTGCTAAGCCTTTTAAGGTGGCTGTTGATGCAAGTGATACAGGAGCTGGGGCTGTTTTGCTGCAAGAGGATGATCAGGGTATTGAACACCCTGTATATTATTACAGTAAGAAGTTCACTCGACCTCAAAAGAACTACTCAACTATTGAGAAAGAGCTTTTGGCCTTGATTTTGGGTTTACAGCATTTTTCATTTTATTTGTGTTCTGGTTTTGACCCCATAGTCTATCATAACCCACTGAAATTCCTTAGTAAGTTTAAAGATAAAAATCAGAGATTAAGATGGAGTCTATTTCTTCAGGAGTATTCATTAGACATACAACATGTCAAGGGGAAAGAAAATGTTATTGCAGATTGCTTATCTAGACTTTAGACAGATTGTTTTAGAGTAATAAGAAATTTCCTTTGTAAATTTCTTTTTTTTTTTTTTTTGTGGGGAGGTGTCACATAGCCTATGATTTCATCATCCTTTGTATAATTCTAACGTACAGTATGCTGCATGTTTGATCACGATTCGCCTCGTGGCTTCCATAGTGACCAAGCTTCTGTGTTCTACCTCACTCCCCCCTTCTCCCTTATAGTAGAGTAAGTCGTTCTTTCTGTTGTTCAGAGCAGGAGTGTCAACTCTTTGTCCCCTATGGCTTCATTTGCGCGTCCTTCTTACAAGTTGTATCAAGCTCTGCCGGCCCCTATATAATGAGCTCAGTCTCTGCATTAATTGCCACTTAGATCTACTCCTCATTTTGTTCATATCTCTGTCCTCCCCTGTACAGTTGTTATTATTTTTGTGAGTGCTCAGGAAGTCTCCAACCATCTAGCTGCTGTGTAATTTGAGTATAAGTGTTATTACATTTTTTCTTGTACTGTATAGCATAAGGTGTTGGTTCGCAGGCCTGGTAAAGTTTTTGTGATTCATGTGGAGTTTTTGATGTCAGCCATTATTGATAATATTTTGTATCTGTAATAATATATCTTGCATTAACTGAGCATTATCCGGTTTTCTCATTTTATCAGGGCTGACTTAGATAAATTTGCTCTTCCTAATTTTGTGTTAATAGAGGCTATTGCAGTTAACCATATATTTAACCTGTTTTTTGCCATTACATTATCCTTATGAGTCCTGAATGTTTAGTTGTTAGTTTGAGCATTAAACTTTAACTTGTAATTTTACCTAACTCTTTTGTTTTGAACCTGGAACTTTGCGGGACAGTAGTGATTTTAGTATTCTCACTTGAAGAGTTCATTATCTCTCTCTGTTCCGTAACAACATATATATATATATATATATATATATATATATATATATATATATATATATATATATATATATATATATTTATTTATGTATATATAGATAGATAGATAGATAGATAGAGATAGACAGATATGAAGTGGACTGCTTAGTTCTATTTCCTTTTAACAGCACACACGGGAGGACGATTTATATATATTTTAATATACACTGAGGAGGAGTGCTTTGTTAGCGTTAATCCATTTTCAGCTGGATAGAGACGAGATAGATTTATATATACTTCTTACTCAATAGAACTGTTATGGCATATCTTTTTTCCACAGCCATTATAATTAAGATGACGCTGTTCCTATTAATCTCGCTCTTAACTAACGTTTTTATTTAGAATATATTAACGAAAGTTGAACGCTTTCACTATGAGAAAGTGGGAGTGGGAGGAAAAGGAGCACAAATAGGTAAGAGGCGGAATGAGGTGGGTGAGAGGAGGGGATAAAGCGAGGGAGACCGAGTAGCATGAGAGGAAGGATGAGTGTAATGAGGAGAGTGAATGGCATGACAGAGTGAAGAGGGAGAGAAGAAAGGGAGTGGGGTGAGTGGGATGAAAGGGACTGTGCTAGGCAGGTTGTGAAAGAGAGAGTAGTCTGAGTGGGGTGAATGGGGTGATACAGAGGGGGGGGGGGCATGGGCGAGAGGCAGAATGAACAAGGTGAGCGGGAGGGTGAGTGAGGCAACAGAGAGGATGACCTTGAAGCTATCGAGAGAGAGAGAGAGAGAGAGAGAGAGAGAGAGAGAGAGAGAGATGAAGGGTCTGGCAGGGTTGATGGGATGAGGTTCTTCATACTGTGGTCAAGGGTCGCTGATGTTAATTAATACCAGGTGGGGTCAAGGGCCCGGGTAACACACATGAACACATTCTTCCATGCACACAGTTACATGCATGCCCAGAAGAGTTTCAGGAGCACAGCTACACAGTCATGCACACACACATGGCTATATATGCCTATTCGTTTACACACACACACACACACACACACACACTCACACACGGCATCTCCTTGAGAACGTCAGGGAAGACCGGCAGAAAACACAAAACTTGGGTCATAACCCCGCTGTCGCCACTAACAGCAGCGCCAGCATTCCAATAGAGCCTTGATTTGGGTATTTCCACCCGATATGGGGAACTAAGTGGTGTCTGACGGTGCCGATACATGCTGGGTATTGGTACGCTCTGCGCGCTGCAGTTAGGTCCGTGAACACGGAGGAGAGTTCCTGGGTTAGTATACAGTAGTTTGTAGGTTTGCTTCAGGTAGTTTACTTCAATTCAGTCGATAGTATGAAGCAAATGGCTTTCAATAACTGCTGACATCGTCAATGATTATGTTCTGAATCAGACAGGTTTCTTATACTGTAAGGTAAAGAAAAGCAGTGTTTCTTTCAGGGGGGGTAAACCGATCAGAGTTAACTGTTGTACCGGTACACTAAGATATCTTTTTCTTTGTGGAGCCATCCATCCCAGGAGTATTATCGCCATTTGTCACTTATATATTCCTCTGATATATCGGATCCGGATGTCTTCCAGAATGATGAATATCACTGACACTTGTCTTCTCTGCAGCCAGCTTCACTTCTGTAGTTGGTTAATTTCTCTTGTAAAAAGCGACGATGTTGATAAAGCTTAGAGTTGTATTAGAAACATTATCTGAGTTTAGCAATACAGTATTTGGAGGAATATAATAGTCTTATCGGGTTCTCGTCCTATAAACCCTTGAACTAGGTTAACAAAGTCATTAAAATGTGAACAAGTCTGTGTGGGATAGTCAGTTTATCTACCTACAAGTAAGTAACTATCTATCTATCTATCTACCTAGCTATTCCTGACTAAATGAGTTTATTTCCCCCTCTCAAGACACTCCACCGTCCTTCACATAGGCTATTGTACCACCTTGAATTCCACATAAATATATATACACATTTGTATCTATATATATTTATGTAGATAGATAAGTAGATAGATAGATAGATAGGACGGCAGATAGATAAGAAGATACCTCTAACCTTCTCCACTAATTCCTTGATTGAGCCAGTCTATGCCGGGTTTTACATGTAAGTTTTAGTCTCATTTCCCCATCTCCTGCCTGGCCTTTTGTTGCCACGCTTTCAGTCTCTTGGAATCCAACCAGTCAGCCTCTTGCTCCATCGCTTAACCCTTATTCTTGCTGCATGACCTGCCACTCCCCAGTTCTGTTCTTTTTTAACTTCAGTAATGTCACTGACACCTCTCTCACCCAAGTTGATCTCATCCTGTCTCTCAGAGAAATTCCCAACACAAACTTTTCCATTGTTCTTTGAGAACGGATTAATTGGTTTTCCATTGATTTTGTCAGTTTCCAGGTCTCACAACCGTACGTCAATGCTGGCATTATACATTCGTTATATACTTTTCGCTTCATACATAATGGCAAGCTACTTTTCATGTTTATTTTATGTTTACCGAAAGCTTTCATCCAATTGTAATGTGCCTTTTTATTCCGTTTTCATGGTCTTTCATTATTTATAGGATTGCACCAAGTAACTGCACTCTTCGGCTACTTCAAGAATTCCTTCATTTACTTTGGTGATGCTGTTTGGTGTATTTGAATCAAACATTAGTTTTACTCTGGTTCATTTTTAGTCCTACTCTGAGACTTTCTCTTATTAGGCCATTTAACATTTCCTGCAATGTCTCTGCTGTTTCTGAAATTAGGACGATGTCATCTGCAGATCTTAATGGTTCAAGTTTCTTCCATCAATGTTTACTCTTCTGTTCTCTCAATCTAGCTTTCTGGATGTGTTTTCAAGTCTTGCTGTAAATAAGTTTGGTGAAACTGTATCTCCCTGATGCACGCCTTTCATAATCATAATTTTTTTTGAGTCTTCATGTAAATTAACAGTAGCAGTTCCCTCTTCTATGTGATTTCGAGCAGTTTTAAAATGTTCTCGTTTACCCCTTGTTCCCGCAATGAACTTATAACTGCTGTGTCCTCCACTGAGTCGAAGGCCTTTTCGTACTGGGAATCGACAAAATCTAAGCACAGTGGTTTATTATATTCTTTTGTTTTCTCACTTAGCTGATTCATTGCGTGTAGAGCATCAGTAGTCGAATACCCTCTTTGGAATCCTGTCTGTTCACGAGGTTGGATTTCATTCAGATCTGATATTCTGTTTGCAAGGAGTTTAGTGAAGAGTTTGTAAGTAACTGATAATAAGCTAATGGGTCGATTATTACTAAAATATTTTGAGTCGCCTTTCTTTTAAAGCGAAACACTTATTGCATTACACCATGTTTTAGGAATTTTCTTTATCTTATTACATTGAGAAAACAAGTGGGAGAGCCTGTTTTGAACTTCTGCATCCAACAGTAAAGCTGCTACTATTCAATCTTCTGATGTCTTCCCTGATTTCATACTTTTGACGGAAATGTTTATTTCATCTTGTGTCAATTGAAAAGTCAGTTATCAGTACTGTTGTCTTTTTTGCCCACAGTTCTTTGTAAAATTCCTCAACTCTCTTCACCATCCTGCCTCTGTATTAAATGACTTCACCATTTGTGTCTTTAAGCGATATGATTTGTTGCTTTCCTGGTGCCATTGTGCTTCGGACCGGTTTCAGACTTTTTCCTTTTCGGAAATCTATTTATCTACGAGTATCAATCTATTTCTCTATAGATAAATAGACAGATAGATATAGTCTCCGCATACTTCATCGTATTCAGCATTTTGAAACCCTGAATTATGAGAAAGGAAAAGGTGTGGCCCATTGTTCTGTTGAGCAATATCCTGCTCGGTGTGTGGCCATGTTCCCAACACTACTTACCCCATTTACAGCAGTGGGAATACGAATGATGATGATGATGATACTCTGGTGAGAAGCGTAATGATGATGATACATGAGACGTCAGGAATATTTAATAATCACCATCAAATCCATAAAGAACCAATGTGTGTAATTTTTCACCAGCCATAAAACCCCACATACCTTGCTACTCACAACCAAAAACACAAAAATGGGAGGTATGGAAGAGAAAGCTGTAGCCGTCTTTCCTCAGAGAAAGAAATCCAACCCTCGATATACAGCATTCTAGTAACTGCACTCATTTTCTTGTGAACTACTTTTTGCAGATATTTTCTTACCCGAGGAGCCAAAAATGTGCAGGTCTTCTGTGGGTGGCGTGCGTCCTGTGCAGCAGAGATCTTTAGTCTATTTATCCCCTGCAATTACCACTTTTTCTTTTTCTGCTCAGGGAATCAGAGAAATCTTTAGTCCTGGAGCTACAAATGGAGGGTGAGACACACACACACACACACACACACACACACACACACACACACACACACACGAGAGAGAGAGAGAGAGAGAGAGAGAGAGAGAGAGAGAGAGAGAGACTGAAAGAGAGAAAATACAAAAACATTAATGGAAACCGGAAAGGGTGAGGAGCAAGGCTTAAAAATATGTAACGGAAAAGACACAGAAAAAGACAGGGGGAGGGGGAAGGGAGAAAAGAGAAAAACAGAGAAAAGATGAAGATCAAAGAACAGAAATGAAAGAGCGAGGATAATGAAGAGGAAGTGGAAAGGGCGGGGAGATGGAGGGAAGAGAGGACGAGAATGATGGTAGTCATGTGGCGGCAACGTCGATGATGACTATGACGACGACGATGATGGTGACGATAATGCTGCTGCTGCTATTGATGATGATGATGACGATGATGATGATGATGATGAGCACGAGGAGAAGGAGGAGGAGTAGAAAGGAGAAGGATGGAAGATGGAGGAGGAGGGGGGAGGATGGAGGAGGAAGAGGAAGAGAGAGGAGGAAGATGTGAGAGAAAGAGGGGGAGGGAGAAGAAGGAGGAAGAAGAGGAGGGAAGAAGGAGGAGGGAGAAGGAGGGATGATGGAGGTGAAAGGGGGATGATGGAGAAGGAGGAGAAGGAGGAGGAGGGGGAGGAGGAGGAGCTGGAGGACGAGGAGGAGAGGCGAGGAAGAAACCGAAGGAGAAAGAGGAGGCTTAAGACAAAGAATAAAATGAAAAACACGAGGAGGAAGAGGAAAAAGAAAGTTGGGGGGACAAGGGTGTTGGAGAGAAGAAGCATGAAAAGAATATAAGACGTAGAGGAGAGAAGCAAGGAGAAATAGAGGCAGGGAAGAATATGAATAAAAGAGAAGAGTGAAACAGAAACACTGAAGAAAGGCAAGCAATGACAGAGGAAGAGAAAACGGAAGTAGAGAATGAGAACAAAGACGAAAACGAGAGAGAGAGAGAGAGAGAGAGAGAGAGAGAGAGAGAGAGAGAGAGAGAGAGAGAGAGAGAGAGAGAGAGAGAGAGATTACACTAAAACAGTTGAACTAAAAAAAAAAAAAAAAAAAACTCTAACAAGAAGCAAAATGAAGGTAACTGAAAGTTTCACAAAAAGAGAACTGAATAAACTTAGAGGAATGAAGTCTGAAGGCAAGCAATCGGAAATTTGGTTTACAATTTAGGAAGCGAAATGCACAGAAATGCTGGAAATAGTACAAGAATCTTCCTCTGATTTTACAGTGGTATATCATGGTCGAAAACTCAGCTCAGGATTGAAGATTGGTGGACACAGTGATCCTCAGCGTTAAAAGTAATAAGGGCTTTGAGATTAACCGGCGGCGTCCCGTCGACGTGAATTAACGTCCACACGTTTTGTCACTGCCAATCCTGTCGACGTACATAAACGCGAATCAATTGTAAGGTTCCTAATTTGCACAATTTTCAATTTTCGTGAGTGATTTTTGGTATGTATACACGGGACACCTTCCTCTACAAGATGCCAGGCAGGGACAATGCCTTACCCAGCATGACCTGCCCCCCCCTGCATGCCATTCACCTGTTATCAGTGACCTGGCCAGTAAAGCCATGTCATGCCACGGTACGAAATTCAGGGCCAGAGTGATTCCCCAATCGATGACAATGTGGAGGACAAACTTTACATAACATTAGAGGAAGAAACAGTCAGAAATGATGATCAGGTAATGTGGCAAAAAAAGGTCAGGTATGGTGATGAGTTAGTGATTTAAACAATGCTCATAATGCCTATATTACTGTTTGAAAACCAATATACTCTCGTACTACATATAAATTTGTACCAAGTAAATAAATAAATACCGTTTATGAGTGGTGTGAAATAGTTACCCTCCCATAGAACTCGTTTTCTTTGGTGCCAGCCTGTTAGAAAACCCAGTAAGGTAAGGAGGTACTGGTACCTGGATCGAGTATTTTAAACCTCAGGTGAGCGATTTCTCTATGAATTTTTGATGTTTCTCACCAAAAGCAGAGGTTTGAGCCAAAAAAAAAAAAAAAATCCAAAAATGGTCAGGATTAGGGGGAGTCAGTGGTGGAAAAGTGGTCGGGATGGGGCGAGTTAAGGAAGAGTGATAAGGCACGAGGTATGATGGTCTAACCACTGATGTTTTTAAGGTTTCAGGTGGCTTCATATAAATGAACGAATAAAATTCGTCACTATATTTAGAACTGAAAGTTGTATCCAGATCAGCGAAAGACATGTCTGTTCTTCTGCTTCCCAGAAAAGTTCCCATAAAATGCCTAAAGAACTACCAGCCAATTAGACTTCTTCCTGTTGTGTACAAACTTTTCAGAAAACTCTTATCAAATCAGATAAGGCAAGCCCTACATTACAGTAGTTGCACACCTGCCAAGAAAACAGGCCGGATTTGTGGTGGTTTTTGTTATGAACATGTCATGCTTGTTATTTTAAATAGTAGCGGGGAAAGCGTTGAAGCTCGGGCCACAACATTTATTAAGAGAAACCATTTTGTTTACCTGAAACAACTGCAGTGGTAGGAGCAATTAAAAGAAAAGAAAAAGATACATATATTAAAGCAGTAGAGAATATTTGCCGAGAAGCCATCATCATCATCATAAATTTCAACAGGAATGCCAGAAGATACCATTTTCAAAATGCTCTGCCCAAGAAACATTTCACCGAGTTGTCAACTCCATGCCCAAGGAACATTTTCAAAAATTTAGACTGGCAAGGCAAAGAAATTATGCTAACAGCAAAGTTAAGCAATTGAACAGTCTTAGATTTCCAGACGACTTATTTATATTTACCGAATCAGAAGAGGAACTACTGGAAAGGATACCTGATCTGAACAGGGAGGGCCTAAAAGTAGGCAAACAATGAATATGAAGAAGCGGGAAGTTATGCTTAAACATACATATTCATTCACTTTCAGTAAAAGCAGAATATGAGGTATCAGAATGCATTGAACATTACATGTACCTGCATCAAGAATTTCAGATAGGGTCGACCCATGACAATGATATCAAACAAAACACAGGAATGAGATGAATGACTTTTAAAAAACTAAGTAAGTGTATGAACGACAAACAACTGTCATTATATATTTTTTAAAAATTATATATATTTAGTTTGTCCTTCCAATTCAAACTTATGAATTGGAAAGGTGCAGTTTAACCCACGGCATCCCGTCGACTTTAATTAACGTCCACACGTTTTGTCACTGCCAATCCCGTCGACATACATAAACGTGAATCCATTGCAAGGTTCCTAATTTGCACAATTTTCATTTTTCGCGAGTGATTTCTGGTACATATACACGGGACACCTTCCTCTACAAGATGCCAGGCAGAGACAATGCCTTACCCAGGATGACCTCCTCCCCCCCCTGCATGCATGCCATTGTCTCAGCAATTCACCTGTTATCAGTGACCTGGCCAGTAAAGCCATGTCATGCCACGGTACGAAATTCAGGGCCAGAGTGATCCAATCGATGACAATGTGGAGAACAAACTTTACATAACATTAGAGGAAGAAACAGTCAGAAATGATGATCAGGTAATGTGGCAAAAAAAGGTCAGGTATGGTGATGAGTTAGTGAGTGAAACAATGCTTATAATGCCTATATTACTGTTTGAAAACCAATATACTCTCGTACTACATATAAATTCGTACCAAGTAAATAAATAAATACCGTTTATGAGTGGTGTGAAATAGTTACCCTTTCATAGAACTCGTTTTCTTTGGTGCCAGCCTGTTAGAAAACCCAGTAAGGTAAGGAGGTACTGGTACCTGGATCGAGTATTTTAAACCTCAGGTGAGCGATTTCTCTATGAATTTTCGATGTTTCTCACCAAAAGCGGAGGTTTGAGCCAAAAAAAAAATTCCAAAAATGGTCGGGATTGGGGGGAGTCAGTGGTGGAAAAGTGGTCAGGATGGGGCGGGTTAAGAATAACCTCTAAATGTAAGTGAAGGAGTATTCAGAGAGGAATGGATAGAATTACCTTTCACTTGGAGGAATAAAGGTAGAACATCCTGGATAAGAAAGCATATTGAAATATTGTATATAATCACTCCTGTCAAACTACATAAATGAATGTGGGCAGTTCACGTACGTCGCACAAGAGATAACAATTAGACAACCGGGGTAACTGAGTTGCAACCCACAGATGATGTGAAAGAGGCAGAGGACAAGATGGCAAGATGAGATGCTGAGAAGGGACTGAAGTGAGCAGACAAACAAACAATCAACAGGTATGTGCCGAGAAGGATTGAAGAAGCCTCTCTATCCAACAGTGGACTGGCTCAGGTTGAAATTATAAAAAATAACTAATAATAAAAGTACTAATAATAATAATAATAATAATAATAATAATAATAATGATAATAATAATAATAATAAAAATAGTTGTAATAGTAATACTAATAATAATAATAATTATTATTATTATAATTATTATTATTATGTAGTGGTAGGTGGGGCGCTCACCATCCACTCACTCGATGTAGTGCTGCTCTCAAATGACTGCCCTTTCCTTTCTTCCTTCCTTCCTTCCTTCCTTCCTCTTCTGTTTTTCTTTCATTCATTCTTTCCTCCTCCTTCTGTTACTGGTTGACCCTAACTGAATGACAGTCAGATGGTATCCTGTACACCAGGAAACCATTTAGGCCTACTACGCTGGGTGTTAACCATAAAACCAAAATATGGCGCATGGTGGTTTAGTGGGTAATTAAAGCGCTCCAATTGGACTGAGCATGGGTAGGTTTAGATCGAAGGGGTGGTTAGGGTTTCCCGCTCACGTAATGCCACTCAGGGATGAGTGAGGCTGGTCACTTTCGTCTTAAATGTCAGGACCAACTTGCTTAGCCCCGAACTCCTGCTCTTCTTATGGGGCAATGCAGGATTACATACTGCTGAATTATTATTATTATTATTATTATTATTATTATTATTATTATCATTATTATTATTATTATAATTATTATTATTATTAAGGCAACCCTTTGCGGGATTAGGGCGTCGGGCTATATATAGATAGATAGATTATTATTATTATTATTATTATTATTATGATAGTGATGTTGATGATGATGATGATGATGATAGTGATAATGATGATGATGATTGTGATGATGATAGTGATGATGATAGTGATGATGATCATGATGATGATAGTGATGATGATCATGATGATGAAAGTGATGATCATGGTGATAGTGATGATGATCATGATGATAGTGATGATGATCATGATGACGATAGTGATGATGATCATGATGACAGTGATGATGATCATGATGATGATACTGATGATGATGATTTTTTTTTTTTTTTTTTATGTGTCCGACTCTGGGCAAAGGCTTCGGGGCCTATATCTTGGGGGCAGTAGCCTATCCCAAGGCCCAGTAGTCCTCCTACACCTCCACAAGTCACCACTTCGGCGCTAACACCCACCGTCCATATTGAATACATGCTAGGGCTGTCTCATACAGGACTGGTGTATTGGTATTAGCGGGGGTATTTTTACAACATGTCGGCGGGTCATCTGGTAGATCAGGAAAGTCTGCTTTTAATGAAATTCAAATCCTTAAACTGTCCCCTGCCCCAGCCAGGATTCGAACCTGGGTCCATCAGGACTGCAAGCCGCCTCTCTACCGATTCAGCCACCGCCTCCCCCTAACTAATGATGATGATGATGATGATAGTGATGATGATGATGATAGTGATGATGATGATGATGATGATGATGATGATAGTGATGATGATGATGATGATGATGATGATGATGATAATAGTGACGATGATGATAATACTGATGATGATGATGATAGTGATGATGATGATGATGACAGTGATGATGATGATGATGACAGTGATGATGATGATGATGATAGTAAAGATGATGATGATGATGACAGTGATGACGATGATGATGAGAGTGATGATGACAGTGAGGATGATGATGATGATGACAGTGATGATGATGATGATGACAGTGAGGATGATGAAGATGATGACAGTGATGATGATGATGACGATGATTACAGTGATGATGATGATAGTGATGATGATGATGATGATGACGATGATAGTGAAGATGATGATGATGATGATGATGATAGTGATGATGATACTGATAATCATAGTGATGATGATAGTGATGATGATAGTGATGATGACGATACTGATGATGATGATAGTGATGATGATGATGATGATGGTGATGATGATGATGATGATGAGTGATGATGATGATGATGATAGTGATGATGATGATGATGATGATGATAGTGATGATGATACTGATGATCATAGTGATGATGATGATAGTGATGATAATAGTGATGATGATGATACTGATGATGATGATGATGATAGTGTTGATGATGATGATGATGAGTGATGATGACGATAGTGACGATAATGATGAAAGTAGTGATGATGCTGATAGTGATGATGATGCTGATGCTGATAGTGATGATGATGATGATGATGATGATGAGTGTGGTGATGATGATGATGATGATGATAGTGGTGATGGTGATGATGATGATGATAGTGATGATGATGACAATGATAGTGATGATGATGATGATAGTGATGACATGATGATGATGATGACGTTGATAGTGATGACGATGATGATGATGATAGTGATGATGATAGTGATGATGATGATAGTGACGATGATGATAGTGATGATGATTCTGATAGTGATGATGATGATGCTCATAGTGATGATGATGATGATGATAATGATAGTGATGATCATGATACTAATGACATGATGATGATGATGATGATGATAGTGATGACGATGATGATGATGATAGTGATGATGAGTGATGATAGTGAAGATAATGATGATAGTGATCATGATGATGATATTGATGATGATAGTGATGAAGCGGATAGTGATGATGAATGTGATGATGATAGTGATGATGATGTCAGAGATGATGATGAGTGATGATGATAGTGATGATGCTGGTAGTGATGATGATGATAGGGATGATGATAGTGATGATGATGATGATAGTGATGATGATAGTCATGATGATGATAGTGATGATGATAATGATAGTGATGATAATGATGATGATGATGATAGTAATGATTATGAATATAGTGGATAGATGATGATGATAGTGATGATGATGATAATGATAGTGATGATGATGATGATAGTGATGATGATGATATGATGATGATGATGATATGATGATGATGATGATCATGATGATGATCATCATCATAGTGATGACGATGATGATGATGATGATAGTGATGATAATGATGAGTGATGATAGTGATGATAATGATTATAGTGATCATGATGTTGATGACAGTGATGCTAAAAGTGATGATGATAGTGATGATGATGATGTTAGAGATAATGAGTGATAATGATGACAGTGATGATGATGGTAGTGATGATGATGATAGTGATGATGATAGTGATGGTGATGATGATAGTGATGGTGATGATGATAGTGATGATGATGATGACAGTGATGACGAAGTGATGATGACGATAGTGATGATGATAGTAGTAATAGTAATGAAGATGATGATAGTGATGATGATGATGATAGTGATGATAGTGATGATGATAGTGAAGACGATGATGATAGTGATGATGATGATGATAGTGATGACGATGATGATGATAGTGCTGCTGATGATGATGATGAGTGATGATGATGATGATGATCGTGATGATGATGTTGATAGTAATGATGATGATGATAGTGATGATGATAATGATGATGATGATAGTGATGATGATGATGATAGTTATGATGATGATGATGATGATAGTGAAGATGATGGTGATGATGATGATGATCATAGTGATTATGATGATGATGGTGATAGTGATGATGATGATGATAATGATAGTGATGATGATGATGATAGTGATGATGAGTGATGATGATGATGATGACGATGAGGATGATGATAGTGATGACGATGATGATAGTGATGATGATGATGAGAGTGATGATGATACTGATGATGAGTGATGATAATGATGATAGTGATGATGATGATGATAGTGATGATGATGATAGTGATGTGATGTAATGATGATAGTGATGATGATGATTGTGATGATGATAGTGATGATGATGATAGTGATGATGATCATGATTGTGATGATAGTGATGATGGTAGTGATGATGATAGTGATAATGATGATACTGATGATCATAGTGATGATGATGATGATGATGATGATGATGATAGTGATGATGATGATGATGATGATAATGATAGTGATGATATGATAGTGATGATGATGATGATGATAGTGATGACGATGATGATGATGATGATGATGATGAGTGATGATGATGATAGTGTTGATAATGATAGTGATGATAGTGATGATAAGTGATGATGCTAATAGTGATGATGATAGTGATGATGATAATGATGAGTGATGATGATTGTGATGATAGTGATGATGATCAGAGTGATGATGATGAGAGTGATGATGATAGTGATTATGATGGTAATGATGATAGTGATGATGATAGTGATGATGATGACAATGATGATAGTGATCATGATGGTAGTGATGATGATAGTGATGATGATGATAGTGATGATTATAGAGATAATGATAGTGATGATGATAGTGATGATAATAGTGATGATGATGATGATGATGATAATGATGATGATGATGATAATGATGATAGTGATGATGATGAGTGATGATGATATTGATGATAATGATTATAGTGATCATGATGTTGATGATACTGATGATGATAGTGATGATGCCGATAGTGATGATGAATATGATGGTGATGATAGTGATGATGTTGATAGTGATGATGTTAGAGATGATGAGTGATGATGATAGTACTGATGATGATGATGGTAGTGATGATAGTGATGATGATAGTGATAGTGATGATGATAGTACTGATGACGATGATGGTAGTGATGATAGTGATGATGATAGTGATAGTGATGATGATGATGATAATGATAGTCATGATGATGATAATAGTGATGACATGATGATGATAGTGATGACGATGATGATGATGATCGTGATGATGAGTGATGATAGTGATGAAAATGATATTAGGGATGATGATGAGTGATGATGATGATAGTGATGAAGATGGTAGTGATGATGATGATAGTGATGAAGATGGTAGTGATGATGATAGTGATGATGATATTGATTATGATGGTAATGATGATAGTGATGATGATAGTGACGATGATGACAATGATGATGATAGTGATCATGATGGTAGTGATGATGATAGTGATGATTATAGAGATAATGATAGTGATGATAGTGATAATGATAATAGTGATGATGATGATGATAGTGATGATGATGATGATGATGATAATGATGATAGTGATGATGATGAGTGATGATGATATTGATAATGATTATAGTGATCATGATGTTGATGATACTGATGATGATAGTGATGATGCCGATAGTGATGATGAATATGATGGTGACGATAGTGATGATGTTGATAGTGATGATGTTAGAGATGATTATCAGTGATGATGATAGTGATGATAATGATAGTCATGATGCTGATGATAGTGATGATGATAATAGTGATGATAGTCATTATGATGATGATAGTGATGATGAAAGTGATGATAGTGATGATGATGATGATGCTTATAGTGATGATGATGTGTCATAAAGACTTTGTAGTTACTTGTAGAGAAGTATATTTTAGACTTGTGGTCGAGCGGCTTTTATATCTTGTAGTAGTTTCCCCACCAGATGTCATGTAGTGACGGGAGAGGTAAAGAATAGTATGGGACTATTTTTATTTGTCTTGGAAATATTAAACAGGTATAATAGTATAAGTCCTGGGTAGCTACCTCCCTGTCTCGCTATCTCTCTCTCTCTCTCTCTCTGTTCTAAGGCTAATCTCCGTCTCGACCTCTCTAGGGTCGCTTGTCTCCTTCTAAACTCTCTTTCCTAAAATCTGGTGTAGTAGGGTGTGTGTGTCACGTATGTTCCTCATGGCAACAGAACTTTCTCACGAGAGGACTGCTGACAGCTAACTGCATCATCTCCTTACTGGCCGCTGTCGTCAGCTTTCCTCCGTGTAAGCGTTTAGCGCTGCTCGCTTCTCGCAAACACAACACCTTCTCATCATTTGACTTCCTGCTTCTATCTGTCTCTCTATCTATCTATTTATTTATCTATCTATTATGTAGTCCTATATTTGCTCGGGCGCTATTAAAATGGCGTACCATCGACATTTAATAGTTATAATATATTAATACATACTACATACACATTATAATGAACTTATAAGCTAATTAAGTGAAATACATAATATTGTAAAGTAACATAATTGTATGAATATTGTATACATATATTATTCATAGTAAATAGTGATTATTCAGTAATATTACATTTTAAATAAGTTGAATACATATTGGAATAAATGCATTAAAGTAAATTATTTAACTGTAATACAGTATGTACTTAAGTTATTATAGTGAAATGCATACATGCAAGAATAAAAATAGTTTAAAATTAAGATTATTGTAAGAGTTATTAATATTTCATTTAAAGATAATGGTACTGGTCTGCCATATATGGGTCATTCTTCTTTGTGTTATTATTATTATTATTATTATTTTTTTTTTTTTATATATATAATTAATACTATATACAAAATATATACACTTCATTCAGGGTGGTTAACTGTGATGTTAACTCTCCCCCCACTAAACAATGACTCCAAATTAGCAATTCTTGCATGCATTCTGTGCATGGCCAACAGCAATACTGCAACCACAATGCAGATAATTATAAAGACAGAAGGTGCTTGGCTATACACATAATATGGGTTGAACATACTCAATCTCAAATCTTCCCAGGGCTTCATTGTTTCATTGATCAGCTGCATAGTTTCAAACTTAGGTGAAGTCAGCTTAATACTTGTGCTCATGTTTAAGTCCATATCAGGCAGTGGGTGGAAATGTTTGTGTGTATGGTTGATAATGGCGTAGTGATTGATGGTGGAAAAAGTAGACATGGATGGTGTAAATACCGCACAGTAGTCTGGTGCTATGTATAATCCTGAGGCTGATGTATGAGATGGTGGTATATCTGGACAGACTATGTAAACTGATGTGTTATGAGGGAAATAAAAAAACTGCGAGTGTCCAATGCGTTGATGGTGTACAAGTTTATCTGGAGCAAAAGTGAAGTTGCAATGATGATGAATATTGTTATTGCTGATGATAGCCATTTCACAAGGGACCGTATCAGTAGGCTGAAACGTGAAAATGTACGCAGGACAAAGATGAACAGCATGTAAGGATGTGCGGCACTTTCGCTCAATCGTTGACTCACTTGCGAAAGTGACAGTGTCCTTACATGCTGTTCATCTTTGTCCTGCGTACATTTTCACGTTTCAGCCTACTGATACGGTCCCTTGTGAAATGGCTATCATCAGCAATAACAATATTCATCATCATTGTGATGATAGTGATAATGATAATAGTGATGATGATGATGATAGTGATGATGATGATGATGATGATAATGATGATAGTGATGATGATGAGTGATGATGATATTGATAATGATTATAGTGATCATGATGTTGATGATACTGATGATGATAGTGATGATGCCGATAGTGATGATGAATATGATGGTGACGATAGTGATGATGTTGATAGTGATGATGTTAGAGATGATTATCAGTGATGATGATAGTGATGATAATGATAGTCATGATGCTGATGATAGTGATGATGATAATAGTGATGATAGTCATTATGATGATGATAGTGATGATGAAAGTGATGATAGTGATGATGATGATGATGCTTATAGTGATGATGATGTGTCATAAAGACTTTGTAGTTACTTGTAGAGAAGTATATTTTAGACTTGTGGTCGAGCGGCTTTTATATCTTGTAGTAGTTTCCCCACCAGATGTCATGTAGTGACGGGAGAGGTAAAGAATAGTATGGGACTATTTTTATTTGTCTTGGAAATATTAAACAGGTATAATAGTATAATTCCTACAGGTATAATAGTATAAGTCCTGGGTAGCTACCTCCCTGTCTCGCTATCTCTCTCTCTCTCTCTCTGTTCTAAGGCTAATCTCCGTCTCGACCTCTCTCTAGGGTCGCTTGTCTCCTTCTAAACTCTCTTTCCTAAAATCTGGTGTAGTAGGGTGTGTGTGTCACGTATGTTCCTCATGGCAACAGAACTTTCTCACGAGAGGACTGCTGACAGCTAACTGCATCATCTCCTTACTGGCCGCTGTCGTCAGCTTTCCTCCGTGTAAGCGTTTAGCGCTGCTCGCTTCTCGCAAACACAACACCTTCTCATCATTTGACTTCCTGCTTCTATCTGTCTCTCTATCTATCTATTTATTTATCTATCTATTATGTAGTCCTATAGATGATAATAGTGAATAGATGATGATGATAGTGATGATGATGATAATGATTGTGATGATGATAGTGATGATGATATGATGATGATGAGTGATGATGATAGTGATCATAATGATGATAGTGATCATGATGACAGTGATGCTGATAGCGATGATGATGATAGTGATGATGATGATGTTACAGATGATGAGTGATGATGATGTGATGATGATGGTAGTGATGATAGTGATGATGGTGATGATGATGACAGTGATGATGATAGTGATGGTGATGATGGTAGTTATGATGATGATGATGATGGAGTGAAGATGATGGTGATGATGACGATGATAGTGATGATGATGATGATAGCGATGATGATGATGATGATAGTGATGATTATATGATTGTGATGATAATGATGGTGATGATGATGATAGTGATGATGATGATGGTTGATGGTGATGATGATGATGGTTGATGGTGATGATGAGTGATGATGATAGTGATGATAATGAGAGTGATGATGATGATAGTGATGATAAGTGATGATGCTGATAGTGATGATGATGATGAAAGTGATGATGATAGTAATGATGATAGTGATGATGATAGTGATGAGAGTGATGATGATGACAGTGATGATGATAGTGATGATGGTAGTGATGATAGTGGTGATGATTTGATGATGATAGTGACGATGATTATAGTGATGATAGTGATAATGATATTGATGATGATGATGATAGTGATGATTATGATGATTATGATAGTGATGATGATGAATATAGTGATGATGATGATGATGATAATGATGATGATAGTGATGATGATGAATGATTTTTATATTGATGATAATGATAGTGATCATGATGATGATAGTGATGATAGTGATGATGCCAATAGTCATGATGAATGTGATGATCATAGTATTGATGATAGTGATGATGATATTGATGACGATAGTGTTCATGATGATATAGATGATGATGTGATGATAGTGATGATGATGATGATTATGATGATGACGATGATAGTGATGATGATGATGATAGTGACGATGATGATGATAGTGATGACGGTAGTGATGATGATGATAGTGATGATGGTAGTGATGGTGATGGTAGTGATGATGATGATAGTGATGGTAGTGATGATGATAGTGATGATGATGATGATAGTGATGATGATGTGATGATGATGATAGTGATGATGATGTGATGATGATGATGATAGTGATGATTATAGTGATGATAGTGATGATGATAGTGTTGATGATGATGATGATAGTGATGATGATGATGATGCTCATAGTGATGATGATTATGATGATAGTGATGATGATGATGATGCTCATAGTGATGATGATTATGATGATAGTGATGATGATAATGATAGTGATGATGATGATGATAGTGATGACATGATGATGATGATGATGATGATGATGGTGATGATGATGATGATAGTAATGGTGAGTGATAATGGTAGTGATGATAATGATGAGAGTGATCATGATGATAGTGATGATGCCGATAGTGATGAATGTGATGATGATGATAGTGATGATGATATTAGAGATTATGACTGATTATGATAGTGATGATGATGGTAGTGATAATGATGATGATAGTGATGATGATAGTGATGATGAAAGTCATGATGATGATAGTGATGAGGATGATGATGATAGTGATGATGATGATGGTGATGATGATAATGAACAGATGATGATGATTGTGATGATGGTGAGAATGATAGTGATGATAATGATGATGATGATTGTGATGATGGTGAGAATGATAGTGATGATAATGATGATGATGATAGTGATGATGATCATCATCATCATCGTAGTGATGACGATGATGATGATAGTGATGATGATGATGAGTGATGATGAAAGTGATGATAATGATGATAGTGATCATGATGTTGACAGTGATGCTGATAGTGATGATGATAGTGATCATGAAATTGTTAGAGATGATGAGTGATGATGATAGTGATGATGATCGTAGTGATGATGATAGTGATAGTGATAGTGAGATAGTGATGATGATGATAGTGATGACGAGCGATGACGATAGTGATGATGATAGTGATGCTGCTGCTGATGATAGTGATGATATTTATGATGATGATAGTGATGATGATAGTGATGATGATGATACTGATGATGATAGTGATTATGATGTTAATGATGATGATAGTGATGATAGAGATGATGACAGTGATGATAGTGATGATGACGGTAGTGATGATGATAGTGATGATGATAGTGCTGATGATAGTGGTGATGATGATAGTGATGATGATGATAGTGATGATGATAATGATGATAATAGTGATGATGATGATGATAATAGTGATGATAGTTATGATGATGATAATTATGATTGTGATGATGATGATGATAGTGATGATAGTGATGATGATGATGATAAGATAGTGATCATGATGATGATAGTGATGTTGATAGTGATGATGATAATAATGATGATAGTGATGATGATGATGATAGTTATGATGATGATAATGATGGAGTGAAGATGATGGTGATGATGATGATGACGATAGTGATGATGATGATAGTGATGATAGTGATGATGGTAGTGATGATGATAGTGATGATGTTAGTGATGGTGATAGTGATGATTATAATGATGATGATAGTGATGATAGTGATGATGATGATAATGATAGTTATGATATGATAGTGATGATAATGATGATAATGATAGTGATGATGATGATGATATTGATGATGATACTGATAATGAGTGATGATAATGATGATAGTGATGATAAGTGATGATGCTGATAGTGATGATGATAGTGATGATGATGATAGTGATGATGATAGCGATGATGATTGTGATGATGATGATAGTGATGATGATAGTGATTATGATGTTAATGATGATGATAGTGATGATGATAGAGATGATGACAGTGATGATAGTGATGTTGACGGTAGTGATGATGATAGTGATGATGATAGTGATGGTGATAGTGATGATGATAGTGATGATGATAGTGATGATAGTGATGATGATAATGATGATGATGAGATAATGATATTGATAATGATAGTGATCATGATGATGATAGTGATGATGATAGTGATGATGCCGATAGTGATCAATGTGATGATGATAGTGATGATGATGATAGTGATGATGATGATAGTGATGATGATGATGTTAGAGATGAGTGATGATAATAGTGATGTTAGTGATGATGATGATAGTGGTGATGATAGTGTTGATGATGATAGTGATGATGATGATAGTTATGATGATGATGATGATGATAGTGATGATGATGATGATAGTGATTATGATGATATGATAGTGATGATGATGATAGTGATGACATGATGATGATGATGATGATAGTGATGACGATGATGATGATGGTGATGATGAGTGATGATGATAGTGACAATAATGATGTTAGGGATGATGAGTGATGATGATAGTGATGATGATGGTAGTGATGATGCTGATGATAGTGATGATGATAGTGATGATGATGATAGTGATGATGATGGTAGTGATGATGCTGATGATAGTGATGATGATTATTGCAGTGATGATGATGATGATAGTGAAGATAATGATGATACTGATAGTGATGATGATGATGCTGATAGTGATGATGACGATGATAATGATAGTGATGATGATGATGATAGTGATGACATGATGATGATGATGATGATGATGATAATGATGATGATGATGATGATTATGATGAGAGTGATGATGAGTGATGAAGATAGTGATGATAATGATGATAGTGATCATGATGTTGATGATAGTGATAATGATGGTGATGATGCCGATAGTGATGATGAATATCATGATGATGGTGATGATGATAGTGATGATGATGACAGAGATGATGATGGGTGGTGATAGTGATGATGATGGCAGTGATGATGATGATGGTAGTGATGATGATAGTGATGATGATGATAGTCATGATGATAGTCATAATGATGATAGTCATGATGATGATGACAGTCATGATGATAGTCATGATGATAGTGATGATGATGATGATGATGATGATGATGATGATTATGATCGTGATGATGATGATGATAGTGAATAGATGATGATGATAGTGATGATGATAGTCATGATGATGATGACAGTCATGATGATAGTCATGATGATAGTGATGATGATGATGATTATGATAGTGATGATGATGATGATGATGATTATGATAGTGATGATGATGATAGTGAATAGATGATGATGATAGTGATGATGATGATAATGATAGTGATGATGATGATGATAGTGATGATGATCATCATCATCGTAGTGATGACGATGATGATGATGATAGTGATGATGATGATGAGTGATGATGATAGTGATGATAATGATTATAGTGATGATGATGTTGATGACAGTGATGCTGATAGTGATGATGATAGTGATGATGATGATCGAGATGATGAATGATGATGATAGTGATGATGATGGTAGTGATGATGATGATGATAGTGATGTTGATAGTGATGGTGATGATGATAGTGATGATGATAGTGATCGTGATGATAGTGATGATGATAGTGATGGTGATGATAGTGATGATGATGAGTGATGATGATAGTGATGATGATAGTGATAATAGTAATGATGTTGATAGTGATGATGATGATGATGATAGTGATGATGATAGTGATGACAATGATGATAGTGATGATGATGATGATGATAGTGCTGCTGCTGATGATGATAGTGATGATGATGATAGTGATGATGATAGTGATGACAATGATGATTGTGATGATGATGATGATAGTGCTGCTGCTGATGATGATAGTGATGATGATGATTATGAAAGTGTTGATGATGATGAAAGTGATGATGATGACGATAGTGATGATGATGATAGTGATGATGATAATGATGATAGTGATGATGATGATAGTTATGATGATGATGATAATGATAGTGATCATGATGATAGTAATGATGATGATAGTGATGATGATGATGATGATGATGGTGATAGTGATGATGATGATGATATTACTATGAGGATGATGGTGATGATGATGATAGTGGTGACGCTGATGATTGTGATGATGATGATGATAGTGATGATGATGATGATAATGATAGTGATGATGATGATAGTAATGATGATTATAGTGATGATAATGATGATGATGATGATGATGATGAGGAGGAGGAGGATAGTGATGATGATGATGATAGTGATGATGATGAGTGATGATGATGATAGTGATGATGATGATGATGATGATGATGATAGTGATAATGATGATAGTGATGATGATGATGTGATGATGATAGTGATGATGGTGATGATTCTGATGATGATGATAGTAATGATAATGATGGTAGTGATGATGATGATGATGATAGTGGTGATGGTAGTGATGATGATGATAGTGATGATGATGA